>NW_016911716.1:61669-105865 GCF_001483705.2 Eufriesea mexicana | reverse complement strand
GGTTCCCCCGAAAAACCACGATAGTGGAGGAAACCCTCTCCTCCAAGGTGGGGTACCTGGGGTTCACCCGCGCGCCGGTGACCCCATCGGCCGTTTGTTACCCCTAGCGAAGGCCTGAGGCTTCCAACGTGTGCGGACCACGTGGAGCCCTCAGGCCTATTGTCAGCCAAGTCTTAAGAGCCGTCGCCTAATTTCGTTAAATTAGGGATTTCCAGGATTCTCGTGTTCCGCGACACGAGAAGTCAAAAGAAAAAAGGTACAGCAGTCAAACATGCTGAAGGCATGGAGCGGGAAATTCCGATGCCGAATTGTTCGACCCTAAGACCTGGCTGTTGGAAGACCGTAACGGGTCTTCCTTGTTCCACGACGGAACACTCAGAAAGTTCGATTATTTTTAGTACATACAGCGAGAAACTATATACCCCGTCCCAGTTGTGAGACTGACCCCAAGGTTAAAGAGATTGCTCGGTGTGCAAACACGTGGATGGTATTGGGATGACGTTGAACATCGTTGGAACGTTAACTCATAAAGTGTGTCACACGTTGAATTAGCCGAGTCACGGCAAACGGTGAACGACGGTTACAACGAGCGGACGTAAGAGCGAAACCAGGCCACATTGTCAACAAACACGGAACATCCGCAATAATCGTGGCGTTCAGTCACCTGGATGAACCGCACAGCGCGTAACCATGGACTCGGTTGCGAGGATCGGGCCGGAAGATGAGGCCAGAGAGAGACTCTATCGTTTCTCATCGATCGAACGAACGTTTCGGATGGCTCGTCCGAATTCGATAGAGCAGTTCGGGTGTCCTGCAGTGTCGGCTTAATTAAAGCTTGCTCGTGCCGGTGACTTCTCTCCCCACCTTCATCCTGGACACGTAAATTCGAGACGGCGGCGTGTGCATGGTTCCTCAGCGGCCGGGATAAGGAGAAGCGAGCGGGGCACGGTTATATAGAGGGTTGAATTGAGTCTGGTTAGAAAATGGCACGGAAGCAACTAACTCGCAGGCAGCGACGCGGCCTGAAACGAGAGCGTGGCAGCGCGGGCGAACCCGGTGGGACGAGCAGAAGAGAGGAGGTTCAGAGATCGGAGCGGGAACAGAGGAACGGAGAACGAGGGAAGAAGGTTTCTCGGTTGGATAGAATATGTGGGAGCATCTAGCATGCCGCTCACGTGCCTCTAACTGCCACGGTGTGTCTGTTCTCCGCCCTGGCGAGCATTGTGAGCTATACTTTAGGCCGGCAGCTACAGCCACCAGGCCACCTTAACCTCCGGACGCCGATCACATAGACGTAGTACTTCTGTCCTACCGAGGCTATCCCTCGCGTACTTCATCTATCGAGTTTCTCCTCTCTTTCCTGCCAGCCGGCTGTCTAACAACGAGCCGGTAAACACGCGACGAGCCAGGAATCCGAAAACCAACCGAGAGAACTCGCCCTGGCCCCGATTCTTCCTTAGATAAAAGTCGCATTTGCCACGGGATACCAAGCTAGAGTGCCGCGTAATCCTTCAATTAAATCTTTGTTGTACTTCAAGATGCGCTTCGGTGTACCTCCTTCTTTCCAGTTCACGTTGTTGCTGCTAGAAGTTGACGTTGCTCCATGCTCTAGATGGAGGATGACAAGATGGCGTCTTTTTTCCTAGTGGAATATGGCTATTTCTAGGGTCTTTGATGGATTCGTACCGATTCTTTCATGTATTTAATCGTGAGTCGAGTTTCGGTGTTTATGGGATTATTTTCCAAGTCTAGGCAATGTTATCAATACTTTGACGATTTGAGAATATTATTGGTTCGAAGAAATTTCATTTTGTAAATCAGAGACTGAGTATATTATGTTATACCAAAAATGTATACTTATATGTATTAATTATACGTTTAATAATTATTATAACTAAAAAGCAGGAGGGTTCAATTATAATTTAGCTGGTATTTGATATCGAATTTCGGTCACGTGTTATGAAGTTTAATAATCCAATTGTTGATTAATCATCGTGCCTGTCGTCATGATCGTCGTCGTATTTAGCGAGTGCTCGACGTTGAATATAGACACTTTTAGTGTGTTGAGAGTACTCGATGTGGAGTGAGTATAGTTACCTTTGGTAGCGAAAGGCTTAAATAGATTTTCGTGCTACCTCTGACGGAATATTTGAATGGACCACTCTTTTTCGTGATTAATTACTCGGAAGTTTAATCGTGCAGAGTTGGCAAGCAGTTTAGAAGCGATTATTCTGGTATACCTTTTCGATAATATCTCGTTGCCCTTTAGCACATCAGACTCGCAACTCTGAAGTGCCTTAATTCTAGCTCCTTTATCGTATATCGGTGGCTATCCGCAATACACGGTTAGCAATTTTCCCTCGTGCTTTTCATAAATTGTGACGAATAAGAACAACAATTTTTCTAATATAGAAAAATAATAGAAATTTCTGAGAAGTTCAGTGAGTTATTGCATATATTATATGTTCTATTCAGTACCCCAGATTATAAAAATTAGTGATTTATTTAATATTTTTTAGAAACTACAATTGGATGTGTTATTATAAATTACGTACAGTAGAATAGTAGCAATTGTGGATAGAAATGGACACCAATATCTTCTACATTTTTTAATAGTTAATACATTAGTGTATTTAAATAAAAATACAGGGTGTCCCAAAAAATGTATACACACTTTGCGCGACTATAAAGACAGAAAAAAAGAAAGAAAATTAGGAAGAATAAGGTATTAAAATGTGTATACGTTTTCTTGGGACACTCTGTATTTAAATAATGAAAACAGCTCGCAATAAACTATTTTAAACCAAAAATTGATTGACTCTTTGTAGAAAATTCTTCTCTCTCTCTTTCGCTCTTATTACATACCCATGTTTCCTCTTTAACGATTATTAAATAACTGTTTTATTCTGGCATGTTATTCTAAACATTTTTCCAATTTCCATTTTTCATACTAGACTGCACTCGTATATATTATATTTGTATCATCTCAAATGAGTTTCACTTATTCAACCTCATACGCATTCACACATATAAAACCAACACTCACGGTAGTAATGTGAATTATGGAACAGATATATATTTATATCATATATAATTCACACGAAATTCAATGCAAAGATTATTACAAGAAAAATGTAATATATAAAATAATTAAAATAACCAAGTTAAAATGAAGTTGATAAGTGAATATAAATATGTATAAAAATCACAGTAAAGTAAAGTAACCTAACAATATTACGAGTGTGAGGTCTTTTAAATTAACTTTTTAATAAGGGAAGTTAATCATCCCAGCTTAGTATGCCAAAATATAGCAAGGTACCTTCTACTTTAACTTAATTTTTACCAATAAAATGTAAAAGGAACCTCAAACGAACCATCTACTGAATTCATATTTCCAGCAGCTTCAGCCCCTCACCTTTAAATCCCCAAATTTAACCCGTTACACTCGACGTTCTTCGATTGTTTATTTACTGAACGAGAGAACAGAAAATAAGTAACTATTTCAATTACAACAATGTTTGAGAGCTGTATTTAACACTAGAATTACCAATCTTTAATGGGTACCTAACTATAATGTGCACAGATTATAGTAATTTCAGTGGTACGATGAATATGAGTGAATATATCGATTGCAATTCTTTCTTAATACGAGTTGATACCAATTTTATTCTGAAAGCAGGTGTATGTGTTCGGTGATTGCAAAAAGGAAAATTCTGGGACCAGTTATTTTAACTGGCTTGATAGTTATAGTGTTAATATGACGAGTTAACCAAATTGTTTAAAATAAGTATCAGTCGAGAAACTGTCTTTTGAAGTAAATTTCGAAGAAAATACTTAACACGTTGAACGCCACGCCAGTTTTACAGGAATTTTCCATGGCGTCACGATGAATTTTCTATTATGCGATACATATAATGTTGAAATATTATCTGCAATAGATAAGTTACAATGTATAACCGTGTTTGAAATGTCCATTGCGACGGGGTCACCATTGAATTAACGATGGTAATAATAAAAATTTCTAAATATTGACATTTGTTTAAATTATATATACTTTTATTAATCTGGGCATGGCGGTCACCAGTGACCCCCATGGCATTCAACGTGTTAACACTTTGCACTTGGCGATTTTCTCATCACAGAAAAATAGTAATTCGAAGACTTCCTGCCATAAAGTCGACGGTCTTTTTAAAACGGTGAATAAGAAATCGTATGCAAATTAAGACGTGGAATTATTTTACCTCAACATTGCATGCATCGTTGAGTAATTTTAGATTTCATATATTAATCAACATTGATCTTTAGAATGTGATTAACACTAGGTTTACGGAGGCTATCTGTATACCTATTTCTAAAGACACACTGTCAAATTGACAGGTAAAGGAAACCACGTGCTTTTTCTTTTAACGATTAGTTTAATTTAAAAACAATTATATTGTAGAGATAGGGTGGAACACGAATAATATAATTACTGTTTATTAACCATAAAATAATATATACAATGTGCGGTGACAGTAAAGACTACGAATATAATCTATCTTAAACTCTCACAACTACAGCGACACAATTATACCTAACAACACGAATACAACTAACAACACCTTTTTCCACAACTCTCTGCTACGAACTCTGATATACTACACGTACTACGACAGACTACACACTCTGGATAACATGCTCATCCTGCGATACCACAATATATTATATTAACAGTCTTAATATAAGTCAACTAAATCTGTTACCATCGAATAATTGGAGCAACCCTTCCGTCAAATTGACGGGTTCCGTAAATCTAGTGTTAAAAGGTTAAAATAGCAGAGAGCTCTTGGTAACGAAATTAAAAAATAATTCGAAATGCATAGGGTTAAAACAGCGAAAAAATGATCACGTATTTTACCTTCTAACACCAACTCGAATCACTCTTTAAATCGTCACCTAGCAAAACCACCCTCGCACCCTACCACGAAAGATGATTAAAAACCACCCCGATTCGAGCCCACCAGCGAATCCTCGCTCACAGGACACGAAACTCAAAGCAGCCAAAATTCCACGAGACCCTTGTCACTGCACGACACGATCGCACCCCCTGTCGTTCAAAGATTAACTTCCGCGGCGTGTTTACTCAGTGCTCGCAATTTATCCCGAGATAATCAGCGGAGGAATCAGCGGGGCTGGAATCACGATACGAGGAAACCCTAGAAAATACAGCAGAGTCTTATAACGCTTGCATTGATCGGCCCGCGCTGCTTACCGCGGGGGTTTACAGGGAAATCGCATTAAGTTTAGCCGCGACGCGATTCATAATTCCATTATTAACCCTCGCGAAAGGGGGTCGGGGATGGTTCGCTTTGTTCGCCTTTGAACGAACGGTTTTACGTTATATCCGCCGGCTTCCTAAGTTCGAACCCAATTCCAGTCACTGGAAAATGAAAAAAGGAGAGAGAGAGAGGAAGGGAAAAACGAAATGGAGAAAGAGAGAGAGAGGGGGGGGAGAAAAAATAAACGCGGGGTTGGCTGGAAAGCCAATAGATCGCGAAATCCGCGTTAACATCCGTATCCAGCTAACCCCTTGGCGCGACGTTAAAGGGTTTAACGCGGCCTGGCGAATCATAATTTCGCCCCGACACGGAAGATTTTATGGTTAATCAATTACCGTAATAAAGCATCGACGTTAAATCGGTGACGCTGAGGGCGCGGGGCGAGGGACGGGGATACAAAGTGGAAAATCGATGGAAGAGACAAACCTTTCTTTTTATCGTTAAGCCTAGATTCGCAATGTCGGCTGCTGGGTGACCCCATTACCTCTAAAACGTGCCTTTTAGAGGCGGAGATAAAATATCCAAACGAAATGATACCTTCAAGCCCATCGTTCTGCTACCCCTCCGCCATGTTCCAAGCATTGTTTAATGGAAATACTTATTCCCCGCGACTCGTGCCAGAGGATAAATCCACTTCATTTTTATTCGAAATTGTGGTTGTATTTATGGTAGCACGATATGGATATCTTTTCCCAGGTTTGATTGGTTACGGGGTAACCATGGTTGTGGTTATGTGGCTTGTTTGAGTTGTAATTTAATTTGTAGCACGATATGGATATCTTTTCCCAGGTTTGATTGGTTACGGGGTAACCATGGTTGTGGTTACGTGGCTTGTTTGAGTTGTAATTTAATTTTATTTTTAGGTTTACTTTTATTTTGGTTTATTATAGTCTGTATGCGTTTGTTTGTATCATGCAGTGTTTTTAAAAATTAATCGACGTGTTAATGATTTATAATTGATTTTAGGTCCATGTTTATTTCTTCGTGGTAAAAGTCACAGAAGCTTGAAGTTGTTTGTTATATAATAAATATTGTGTCGAGATTGTCGAGGTATTTTTATTCGCTTTTATTACTTTTGACAAAAAGTTTTTGGCCAAACTCCATTATTTGCTCGTCGATAATAAACAGAAATTTAATTAATTAATTAATTAATTTTTAGATTGTACTTCATATTTGGTGGATTTAATACACCATTTTATGCTTATATTATTATTTC
Source organism: Eufriesea mexicana (assembly GCF_001483705.2). Lineage (NCBI taxonomy): Eukaryota > Metazoa > Arthropoda > Insecta > Hymenoptera > Apidae > Eufriesea > Eufriesea mexicana. The sequence goes on along the minus strand of NW_016911716.1, from coordinate 99,331 downwards.
ATTCTACGCCTAAAGAGTTAATTTTAGATAATTTCGTGTTATCGTTTTTGTTGGAAAATTTTTTACCAGAGGTAGCATGATTAATGATTAATAGATACTGTGTAAATGTAATATTTGAATTTTATAGACGTCGAATTTTTGTATAATATGATGCTATTCACAATTGTTAGTTTATTATTCGCGTTATCGAGATGCAAAGCTGCTTTGTTGTCTTTATCTATTTATGTAATTAATGATTAAATGTGTACTATATATATATACCTACATATATGATTCTACGATTCTTGAATTTTTCATGCGATATATCAGCCATTACCCAATTAATATTTATCACTTGCATTACTAAAGTAGAAGTGTATATTATTTTATTTGAAATTCTAATTGAAATTTCCATCTATTCGTATAATTAATAATTATTACACACTATATGCTTCTACAGTTTTTGAATTTTTCTTCTCCTACATAGTACATTGTGCATTACACAATGGGCAATATTTATTGTCGTATAATTAAAAATTAATGAGTATCTAATGCATGCTTCTATACTCGTTGAATTTTTAATACAATACATTATCCACTATGCAATTGCCAATATTTTCTATTAGCATTAGCTAGATACCATTCTGCTTAATTGAAATTTTTATCTACTCGTTCAATTAACAATTAATAAATACCTAATGTATGCTTCTACAATCGATGAATCTTTCATGGAATACGTTATTCGTTACTCAATTTGCCATCATTTATCGTTGACATCGAAATACCAAGCTGCATATTACTCTGCTTAATAGAAATTTTTATTTACTTCTATAATTAATAATTAATTGATACTTAGTGTATGCTATCATAGTTGTTAAATCTTTTATATGACATTTATTCAATTATTCAATTGTTTATTATTGGCATCATTGAGATGTCAATTTGCCTATTAATTTTCTTAATTAAAATTTTTATTTCATTAATAATTCGTAAGTACTATAGTCTTATATGCAATGAGCATTCTTTAATAATTAATAAGTACCATACTACTCGTTGCAATAGTATTCCTACTACCAAAGAAGCCTGCACTACATGCACGAAAAATAGAAAAGCGAAAAATAGCGTGTAACACAGCAGCCAATAATTTTGCCCAACGCAATAACATCCTGAAATCTCGCATCCCTTAGTCTGCCAACATGCAAATATCCGTTATTTAAAATACACTTTTTGCTGGGGGGTAAGTACCCCTAGCGCGGTGGAACAGATCTGCCAGTTGTACGAATAAATTTTTAAGTGCTCGTACCTGCATGAACATTATAAAATAACGTTTTAACCTCTGCCTGAAGCCAGATTTTTTTACCCGCAATTTGAATTTTTCAAAGCATCCGCGAGCCACGCGATGCGAATTTTCGTGCACACGCACGGCCGGAAACGGGCAAAAATGGAAACGCCCGATTCGCGATAACGCGGTAAGTATATACGTCACGTGTTCCCTGAAATTTCACTCCTCGTTGCCGGCTCCTCTGACGGAAAATGAATTTCAAACATCTCCGCGGTATTATATCGCTCGACGATTTCCGTGGCACTCCATGCGGCTGTGTACGCGTGCACGTTTTCTACTTGCCCGGGACATCTCGAAACGGACATCCACATCCCGGCCACGTTCATCGGGCCACGGGAATTCTGGGTCCTGAGCGCGGCGATTCAAAAACCGTACCACGTCTGATATTCGTCGCGTGGCCTGCTGCAGGCAGGCAACTCTCTGGAAAATATGCGAAAACCCGCTGGGAAAAAGAGCAACGGGAGAATATAGAGGTACGGCTAGGCTAACGACGTATAGTCTCTGCGAGAAATATAGCGAGTTCAGAAATCAGTCGAGACTATGGGGTACCGTGTCAAAAGCTGTTGCAATTGCAGGGACTTGGATTGACAGAGAGGATGTCAGGTTTAAGGTATATTTATCGCGAGATGAAGTGAAGTTAAGATAGTGACGACGACAATTGCACGCGTCCTTCTTTGTATGGCTGTTCTTCAGGGTCCCGACTTCCAAATTCAGCCCCCTTTTAATCTCTCACACGCACTGTACACTCATACAACGTATCACGTGTATACTCACACGTGTATTCGTCTTTGTCGCATAATCTAACGTAAACGTTTGCTCCATTTGCTTGTCATTCGCACAGAAATTTACCCGAAATATGCACCCTCGATATGCTATATTATAAGAAATTAAGCAACTTCATTTGGGGTATGATGGGATTAAACGTGTCCCACCTTTTTGATGTATCGTAATGCATGGTGGGACATTTTTAGTCCCACCTCGAAAGATTGCAGTAGCTGCATGCGCATAGGTCTATATTTCGTCTTATTTGCATAAAGCAGTTGGTAATACCTTCAACGAATGTTATAAATGTATTCGCTTCTGTTGGCAACATTCAATATGCCAGTATTATAATATAGAATTATATTTATCATTTTTCTATACTCGTTATAAATTAATAAGTATGACGTTGTTTTACAATTGTGCATTATGGTTGAAACCTCTTTCAAGCTATATACACGTATTCCGACCCTACGTATTTTTAGAGGCTTGTCCGGGATTGTATCCTTCATTATAATTTAGAATTATTTTATTTATTATCTTCCTATATCAATTATAAATTAATAGGAATAACGTTGTTTTACAATTATGCATTATGGTTCAATCCTAATTCAAATTACATACACGTATCCTGATCTTACGTATTTTTAGATGCTCGTTGGAGACTATATCCTTCGCTATAATATAGAATTATTATATATATCATCTTCCTATATCAATTATAAATTAATAGGAATAGCCTTATTTTACAATTATGCATGATGGTTCAACCCTATTTCAAACTATATACACATATCCCGATTCTATGTATTTTTAGAGGCTGGTCCGAGATTGTATTCTTCATTATAATATAGAATTACCATATTTATTATCTTCCTATATGAATTATAAATTAATAGGAATAGCTTTGTTTTGCAATTATGTATTATAATTTAACCCTATTTTAAACATATATACATATATGTCGTTTCTACATATGTTTGAAGGCTCATTTTACAATGTATAGTACATTGTATACTACATCCTGCAGTGTATACCACATTGTAATATAGAATTATTATATTTATCGTCTTCCTTCATCAATTATAAATTAATAGGAATAGCGTTGTTTTGCAATTGGTTCAACCCTATTTCAAACTATATACACATATTCTGATTCTATATATTTTTAGATGCTCGTCCGAGATTGTATTCTTCATTATAATATAGAATTATTATATTTATCATTCTCTTATATCCATTATAAATTAATAAGTAGATCGTTGTTTTGCAATTGTGCATTACGGTTGAAATCTATTTCAAACTATATACACATATCCCGATCCTATGTAATTTTGGAGGTTTGTCCGGGATTGCATCCTTCATTATAATATACAATTATTACATACATCATCTTCCTATATCCATAATAAATTAACAGGAATAGCGTTGTTTTGCAATTGTGTGTTATAATTCAACCCTATTTCAAACTATATACATATATGTTGATCCTACATATTATTGAAGGCTCTTTTTACAATGTACATTACATTGTATGTAATATTACATCCTGCAATGTATACTACGTTGTAATATAGAATTATTATAGAATTTATCGTCTTTCTTCATCAATTATTAATTAACAGGAATAGCATTGCTTTACAATTGTGCATTATGGTTCAACCCTTTTTTAACCTATATACATATATGTCAATGTTACATATTTTTGAAGGCTTCTTTTATAATACATTACATTGTATGTAATATTACATCCTGCAATGTATACTACGTTGTAATATAGAATTATTATAGAATTTATCGTCTTTCTTCATCAATTATAAATTAACAGGAATAGCATTGCTTTACAATTGTGCATTATGGTTCAACCCTATTTTAACCTATATACATATATGTCAATGTTACATATTTTTGAAGGCTCCTTTTATAATGTACCTTTTATCATGTAGTATATCCTGCAATGTATACTACATTGTAATATAGAATTATTATAGAATTTATCGTGTTTCTTCATCAATTATAAATTAACAGGAATAGCATTGCTTTACAATTGTGCATTATGGTTCAATCCTATTTTAACCTATATACATATATGTCAATGTTACATATTTTTGAAGGCTCCTTTTATAACGTATACTACATCATGTACTATATCCTGCAATGTATACTACATTGTAATATAGAATTATTATAGAATTTATCGTGTTTCTTCATCAATTATAAATTAACAGGAATAGCATTGCTTTACAATTGTGCATTATGGTTCAACCCTATTTTAACCTATATACATATATGTCAATGTTACATATTTTTGAAGGCTCCTTTTATAATGTACCTTTTATCATGTAGTATATCCTGCAATGTATACTACATTGTAATATAGAATTATTATAGAATTTATCGTGTTTCTTCATCAATTATAAATTAACAGGAATAGCATTGCTTTACAATTGTGCATTATGGTTCAATCCTATTTTAACCTATATACATATATGTCAATGTTACATATTTTTGAAGGCTCCTTTTATAACGTATACTACATCATGTACTATATCCTGCAATGTATACTACATTGTAATATAGAATTATTGTATTTATCGTCTTCCTTCATCAACTATAAATTAATAGGAAAAGCGTTAATTAACAATTGTGCATTATGGGTCAATTTACTCGCAGATAGGACAACAGACATCCGTGCTATATTCCTCGCACGAACTATACATTTAGGCACACGTAACCATTTGCACCTGCCTTCCACCTCCTCACCTTTTTCCCCTGTTTTTCGTCCAAGCCTGTCTCTCTCTCTCTCCCTCCATCCAGCCTCACCGGCTGACTCTTTGTCTCTCCTTGGTAAATCCATCAATTTGAAATGCAGACAGGAAGCGGGCTTGACTGGCAGAAGGGTGAAAGGCAGGGGGATGCGCGGGAACCGGTGTAGCAAAAGAAGGGAGGCGGGAGGGTTAACGCGATGGTAGCAGGTTGGAAAGAAGGGTAGGAGGGCACGGCAGGCATCCGGGCAACCAGGCAGGCAAGTCTTCGCTATAGAATGCATTGAATCGCACCGAAATAAAAACAGCCTTTTGAATGTTTTATATACAAGACTGCACCCGACCACAGTTCCACCCCTCTTTTTCTGCCGCCCACGTGCGCAATCCCCTTTGCGTTATCAAACTCCCCAACCTTATACCAACGAGGCTTCCGTCTGCCTCGAACTCCGCTCGTTACCCTACTCTCTCACCCTCGTCCATCCCCTCTGCTGGCCCTCCACCCGTCGTCTGGCGTCCGCGATCCTCCTACCACCACCCCCTGTGTGCCCTCTTTTCCATTCGTTCCTTTGCGCCGCCGTTCATTTTTTTCCCGCGAATGCACGCTTTGCAACAGTGCATCGTGCCAGATTGAGCACACTTGTGCGTGCTTTTAGACCCGCAGACTGAAAGAAAAAGGAACGCGGATCGTTTGAAATGTTTATAGGTCCTTTTTGCGCCCCCTTTTCGCGCGGCAGATCGATGAACCCGTTCGTAAATTAATTGACAATGCTGTGAGCAGTTTGGCCGCCGATCCACGCTAGAGACCTTCGTCGCGAGGGATGCAAGGCTGGAGGCCCCGGCTTTCGAGGTCGGAGGAAGCGTTCCGGCTGGACTGTTGACTACTAGAAACGGCCTTGGTCTATATTCCATGACGGAAGGCTTCGCGGAGGGACGTCACGCGGCAGAATGTAGTTTATGGGGGCAGAAAAAACATAAAATTTCTCAAGTACGAGATGTGCCGGTAGAATGAGCATGCTATGAATCTTGGGACGTATAGGGGCACCAAATTTCGGCGTTTGGTGCATTGAAATGAGCCACAGTAGTAAAACTCGGTTTTACACTTGGAAAATTGACTTTTCGCCAGCTTCTCGGCGCAATTCCCCGCTGCTCTTGCGCTGACAGTTTGTCGTTGGTAGTGTGGGATTAGGGGGTGATTGCGAGGTGGATGGTGTGGACCAAGGATTTTTTGGATACGATTATAAGTATTGGAATTGGGACAGGTCGATGAAGCAGAGGTGTCAGTTGAAATATAGCATCTTTTTGAGTATTTTGTGCGACAGGAGGGATGAAAATAGACCAGTACTCTTTATTAAATCTAGAATTACCAGAGGGGTTGAAAAGAATAGATCCAAACTTTTTATTCTTCTAGTTTATGAATTACAGCTCCTTTTGGTGAAGTCAATATCGACCTTCATTCGAATAGGAATGCAATTATTATTATTTATGAACAGTTGACAGTTCTAACTTTTAATGGCCAGGTTGCAACTCTAACTATGGCTGTCATATAATACAAATTTGTACATCTGTAAGATCTGACACATACAGCTTTCAGAATAGTATTGTCTCAGGATTCTTTTTGAAATCGATATAATTGAATAATAAATTACCTTGAATAATAAATTGACATAGATGACACAGGATTGATGTGAATAAGGAGCTGCACACTCCTTGTGCCACACTCCTACCGACCTTTATTCGAATAGGAATGCAATTATTATTATTTATGCATATTATATTTGATTACGCGTTATACGTTGACAGTTCTAGCGTTTAATGGCCAGGTTGCAACTCTAACTATAGTTATCATATACTACAAATTTGTACATCTGTAAGATCTGATACGGCTTTCAGAATAGTATTGTCTCAGGATTCTTTTTGAAATCGATATAATTGAATAATAAATTACCTTGAATAATAAATTGACATAGATGACACAGAGTTGATATGAATAAAGAGCTGCACACGTTTATATGCAAAACGCAAGATCCATATCTATATTGAACATAGACACACTGAGTGAGAATCGCTGGACCAAGCAAGTAACACTTTCTTTTGTCTCCAAAATGCTATAGAAACACTTTAGAGATTATGCTACTTCGTTAAGTTCCTTTGTCTCGTGTGTCAGCGCGAGACAACCTGTTCCATTGTAGCTAAAACTTACTCACCGTTAGTTCAATTTAATTTTGAAGACTCTGACCAGTTCACTAGTTCTAGATACCCTATATAGAAGAACTAAATTGAATCTTCAAAATCTGTGTCCCCATATAGAATAACCTAGTTAGACGTCTCATTGCTAGCCAAAAGTTGAACAAGGTCTGATCCAATTAGATGTATCCTGATAACTCAGGATCGTAAACTCCTTGTTCTTTACCCTCCACCTCTTTCACTGTACCCACAACTCCATTCGTGCATTGGTCCCCTGTAATCAGGTCCATTGCTCAGCAGCTTATGGCCAAAAACGAAACAAATGACAGCCAGTAGCCTAAATTCTACAAAATCGTATAACCCATCTACCACCATTGAACTGGAGAAGTCAAATCGTGAAATAACCCTCACGCCTTGACACTTTTCTTAAGCGTGGAACGGTTTGAAAACCCCCAAAATGGCTGACAGTAGCAATCCTCGGAAGCAGCAAATGACAGCATCTGCGTTGCGATCGTTAGATAACCGAAATTATATACGAAACATGCTTCAATTATATCACAGCGTCACCACTCCCCCGAGCAAAGGATACAACCCCTTGGAAACGCCCCCGAACGAAGAGCCGGTGAATACGTTTTCACCCCGTTTGAAACCGCTGGAACGCGTTCCGCGTGAATCCCGACGTCGTTTATCCCCGAATTTTTCCACTCAGGGAAACTAATTAGCAATTAACCGAGGATAAAGAGGCGCGGTTAGTTCGGCATCGAGCAGCAGTCGTAACGAAGCTGTCATTTATGACCGGAACGAGTTCCGGGTCTGAAAGGGCCGGGAACACTGACCGCGTTAATCTGTCGCCGCGAAAGGGAGCACATCCGGCATCGCGTGGATGAAATCCGCGTTCCAAAAATACGAATTCCTTTAAGGCATTAGTGACGGCGACATAGTCGAAACTGAAAACGGAAAATGGACAAAAAGCAGCGCTGGATCTGGGCTTTTGGTCGCTCTGTGTGGACCCAGGCCGGGCCGGTTTGAAAGCAACCAGGACCACCTGGACGCTGTAAATACCCTGTTTGCGAGAGAAACCAGGGAAACTGAGGGCCAGAGTAGAGGAAGCTGCGAGATGGGTTATGTTCCAACGCGACCAATGGCTCAAACGTTTAAACTTCCATTACTTACTTTAAATTTCGTTCGCTGAGGAAGTAAGTTCTCTTCGCCCTGTTTTCATCTGTTCTATAGCCAGGTGTCTGTCCTGCTTCCTTTACGGTTGTCCTCATCGTTGCGAGTTGGTCCAGATGCCTTGCTCTCGCTCTCTAGCCAGTGCTGGTCTGCAACTTTCACGTCGCGCAGTTTGTCAGGGAACCTCGTAGGTTAGGCTGGCAGGTGCTAGCTATGGACCACGGCTCGCTGGCGATTAATGGAAAACGGCGCAAGCTCCCCTGATTCCGGCGTCCTTGCCGCTAATGACCTCGAACACCGTCAGAAAGCGGTGAGATCTTCGTTTTCATTCGTTAACGACCGAACCGTACAGGTTAGAGATTCCAGTGTCGCAGATGGGAAGGATTCGAAACTCTCTGGGAACGAAATTCCGTGGGTTCATTCGGCTGGCGCGCAAACACTATCCCGAATGCGACGCGCTCCGGAAATAGCGTCTCCTTCGTTACGCTCGTTTAAGCGTTCATGCGGAAATTAAAAGTTATAATGGATTTTGAATGCATTCGTTGCCTTCGCTGCGCCAACGTATCCGCGATTTTAAGAACGGTTATCGCGTGTCCGAAAGTTGCGTCATTCGGCGTATCGGGGATTTATGATTTCGAGAGTCATTTGGAAATTAGTTTCGACGTGACGGCCGCGACCGGGGTAATTTATTTTATGGCTTGTTTTAATATTTCGAATGCGTTGATAATTTTACCATTCAAGCATATTTCTACCGCGCGTCTCGTTCCCCGCAGCTAATAATCCTGATTGATTTATGTTATAATTTTAAAGTATTCGGTACTGTTTTTTCTCCTCTTATCGATATTGTTGTTGATGTTGCTCACGGTTGTATTTTTACTTTCTACCGGTGCAATGCATTGTGAGGTCTTGCTTGGATACGGAATATTTTTTGAATTCTTTTTTAAGATATTTGAGCGAACTATAATTTTACATTATTTCTCACTTTTTACTTTTGTTTTGTCGATATTGTTGCTGATATTGGTTACAGCTGTATATTTACTTTTTACCATTGTATCACATTATGGGGTTTTGGTTAAATACCGAATATTTTTTGAATTCCTTTTTAAGAAATTTCAGTGAACTATAATTTTAGATTATTTATCACTTTTTACTTTTCTTCTGTTGATATTGCTGTTGATATTGGTCACGGTTGTATATTTACTTTTTATTATTCTATCACATTATGGGGTTTTGGTTAAATACCGAATATTTTTTGAATTCCTTTTTTAGAAATTTCAGTGAACTATAATTTTAGATTATTTGTCACTTTTTACTTTTGTTCTGTTGATATTGGTCACGGTTGTATTTTTATTTTCTACTGGTGCAACTTATTATGAAGTCTTGCTTGGATACAGAATATTTTTTAAATTCTTTTTTAAGAAATTTGAGTGTACTATAATTTTAGATTATTTGTCACTTTTTACTTTTGTCCTATCGATATTATTGTTGATATTGATCACGGTTGTATATTCACTTTTTATTATTCTATCACATTATGGGGTTTTGGTTAAATACCGAATATTTTTTGAATTCCTTTTTAAGAAATTTCAGTGAACTATAATTTTAGATTATTTGTCACTTTTTACTTTTGTTCTGTTGATATTGGTCACGGTTGTATTTTTATTTTCTACTGGTGCAACTTATTATGAAGTCTTGCTTGGATACAGAATATTTTTTAAATTCTTTTTTAAGAAATTTGAGTGTACTATAATTTTAGATTATTTGTCACTTTCTACTTTTGTCCTATCGATATTATTGTTGATATTGATCACGGTTGTATATTCACTTTCTACCGTTGCATCACATTATGGGGTTTTGGTTAAATACCGAATATTTTTTGAATTCCTTTTTAAGAAATTTCAGTGAACTATAATTTTAGATTATTTGTCACTTTTTACTTTTGTTCTGTTGATATTGGTCACGGTTGTATTTTTATTTTCTACTGGTGCAACTTATTATGAAGTCTTGCTTGGATACAGAATATTTTTTAAATTCTTTTTTAAGAAATTTGAGTGTACTATAATTTTAGATTATTTGTCACTTTCTACTTTTGTCCTATCGATATTATTGTTGATATTGATCACGGTTGTATATTCACTTTCTACCGTTGCATCACATTATGGGGTTTTGGTTAAATACCGAATATTTTTTGAATTCTTTCTTAACGAATTGGAGTGAACTATAATTTTAAATTATGCTTCACTTTTTCTGTGTTTTCTATCGACATTGTTGTTCATATTGGTCACGGTTGTATTTTTACTTTTTACTATTGCATAACATTATAGGGTTTTGGTTGAATACCGAATATTTTTTTAATTCTTTCTCAACAAATTTGAGTGAACTGCAATTTTGGAATATTTGCCACTTTTTCCCTTCCTTCTATCGATATTGTTGTTGATATTGGTCATGGTTGTATATTTACTTTCTACCGTTGCTTCACATCATGTGGTTTTACTCGAATATCGAATATTTTTTGAATTCTTTTTTAATAAATTTGAGTGAACTATAATTTTAAATTATGCGTCACTTTTTCTGTGTTTTCTATCGACATGATTGTTGATGTTGGTCACGGTTGTATATTTACTTTTTACCTTTGCATCACATCACGGAGTTCTACTCTAATATTGAATATTTTTTGAATTCTTTTTTAATAAATTCGAGTAAACTATCATTTTCGATTATTTGTCACTTTTTGCTTTTGTTCTGTCAATATTGTTGTTGACGTTGGTTGTATTTTTATTTTCTACAGGTACAACTTATTATGAGGTCTTGCTTTGAATACAGAATATTTTGTGAATTGTTTTTCAATAAATTTGAGTGAATTATTAGTATCACTGTAAACTGGTACTGAAGTATTATAGTACCTTTCATTATTTATTATATTTTTCTCATACCTTCTTCAAATTTTTCAAACTACAACTTCTTCGATTGAAGCTAATCTCCCATAGAAAATTTTAAACATATATTTTAATCATATTTCATATTACAAAGTACGAGATTAAAAATCTGGAAAATCAGAGAAATAGTAATTAGTCGCCACTCCAAATTTGGCACTTTGATTGTCATATGGTGATGTATGTATATACAACTAAACGAATCTGACACCTACATGATAATACATATGAATTATTTTCATTGCATACGTGGTCTAATTAAAACTATAAATCTACAATAGTTCTTTATTCAACGAGACCTGGATTACTATCTAAAATTGACAATAAAATTACGCAAACGTGAGAGCGTTGAGCAAAGAAGAAACACGAATTCGCGAGGGCATAATGACACGAATGAAAAGTACGTCGAAGCTTGCGAGTCTGCCCAATAGTGCAAACCCTCGACGCCTCTTAATTATCCAATAATTAGTGCAAAGCATCGCTCGAGACGCGAATGTTAATCTCGCTTCGTGTCTTTATCCGCGAATCGATAACGTCTGAACTACGTCGGAATTACTCGATTAAATCCCGGCCAGCGTTTTCAATTAAAATATTTTCCGATTTACATGAAACGGGACGCCACACGAGATAACTCGGGCGTTACGGCCATGCCGTGAAATATTCCGCGTATCAGAGCTGGCTCGTTAGATTGCGCTGACGTTAAGTGCTACTTACCAACGGACCTTTGCTATCTCGCTACCGTCACGAATATTAATATTCTAAGCTTTGTGGTCTTAACCACATTTTGCAAATGCTTTCGGGGGTCTGTGCGCGTGTGCGTGTGGGTACACGTGTGTTCGTCGTTGAGGTGAATCGGTGATGCAACCTGGTACCGATACACCGCAACCGATTGCGATACGCGAGGATGTCTTTGGTCGAATTAATGGCGAGCAGCTGAATTGTTTAAGTAGAACATGGGTATTAGATGGAGAGGATAACCGTGGATTGGTCGTATTTGGTGATAATTAGATAGGGAGATGTTGATACAGCGGTGCACTACACTTTGGAGTCGCAGCTGGGTAGTTAGCCCCTCAGCCGATTTTTAGGAATTTGATTAATTATCGAAGAAGAAGAAAAGATGGGTGAAGAAGAGGTAGTGGGTGTCGATGGTGAATCCATTTTTAATTTTTTTAATATTAGGTAGGGGTAGTTTTAAGTCGATAAACGTATACCGTGATGCTATGGTAATTGGGTGTGATGGTGTAGGAGAGGTACTAATGTCGAGTGAATTAATTTTTAATTTTTTGAATATTGGGTAAAGATAATTTGAAGACGTTAAACGTATACACTGATGTCATACTAATTGCGTGTAATGGTGTAGGAGAGGTATTGGGTGTCGATGGTGAATCCATTTTTAATTTTTTTAATATTAGGTAGGGGTAGTTTTAAGTCGATAAATGTATACAGTGATGTCATGGTAATTGGGTGTGATGGTGTAGGTGAGGTACTAATGTCGAGTGAATTAATTTTTAATTTTTAAAATATTAGGTAAAAATAATTTGAAGACGATAAACGTATACACTGATGTTACAACTAATTGCGTGTAATGGTGTAGGAGAGGTATTGTGTGTCGATGGTGAATTCATTTTTAATTTATTGAATATTAGGTAGAACTAATTTGAAAACGATAAACGTATACAATGATATAATTGTAATTGCGTGCAATGGTATAGGAGAGGTATTGATGTCGAATGAATTAATTTTTAATTTTTTTAATATTAGGTGAAGATAATTTGAAGACGATAAACGTGTACAGTAATGTCATACTAATTGGATGTGATGGTATAGGAAAGGTATTGGGTGTCGATGGTGAATCAATTTTTAATTTTTTGAATATTAGGTAAAGATAATTTAAAGACGATAAACGTGTAGAGCGATGTCATGGCAATTGGGTATGATTGTATTTGAATATCTATTTAAATATAATGTATGTAGATAATTATTAATTGTTGATAAAAAGTAATATCAATTTTGCTAAAATACATCTGCAAATTTTCAGTAATTGAGAAAATGGAAATATAGAACCTGTCATTTTAACAGATTGATTGTTAAAATAGACGCTAAAATAGACAGAGTAAAATAGCCAGTACTATACTTGCATAGTTTACAGTGTACATAGTATCATGTTTCTAAGAAATCATATGCTATGCCTTATTTGAAGAATGATGTATAAGAAGATGATGAAAGGAAGAGAAAAATGATTCAATTAATTATATTAATATAATATATATATTGACTAATTGTATCATATTATATAATAACTAGTATATACCAAAAATGTCAGTATTTTTAGTATAAACTGGCATTAGCTTTTTTTAAAAAGCAAACGTTTTATTGAATTTTGATCTATAAATTTTGACCACCTTAATAGTAGTTGATAATTTTTATGAACGTGTCATTTTATTTAATTTATTTATAATCCCGCATATTGCATAATATCGACTTAATTGATATTAATTTAATATTACATCATACACAATAAAAATAGTGAAAATAGTGGCAATAATAATTAATCATATCCCGATAGTTCTATCTTCGCCAAAGCAATCATACAAAGTAGAGCACACGTATCCTCATTTTAACCTAAAACTGAGCATGTATCAAGGTCAGCGTGTCTGCGAAGACTAGGTGGGGGAATGAAGCGACGCCAGCGCCAATGCCGTCTCGCGAGTCACCTTCTATGCGACGCATAATAGTAGTACCGAGTGTCGACTTTCGGCACCGAGCGTCAGGTATCAGGTATTGTTTCGACACTTCTAGAAACAAAGGAGACCTAGCAACCAGAAGAGATAGAAAAGTCGTGATCGAAAAAGAAATAAACAGAGGTCGAAATTTAATAGTACCGTGCAGTTTTAAAGCCTTACAGTCCAGGTTCAATCCTAGACGTCTATCCAGGCACATGACTTCTGAGAATTTAACCAACGAGAGGATTATACCGTTAAAAACGATTATACCAACATTAGGGATAATCCTCGACCATTCGAAACGCTCGAGGACACCATACGTTCCCATAGAAAATAAAACTCGGATATTTCTTAATCTCGGTTCCAAATATCCATAGAGGTCTCATCAGACGCTGAAATGAACGATCCTTTATTACGTACACGCTTATCAATCATGTAACCAAGATTCTTTCAACGAGAAAAACGATTATTAATATTATTATTATTTTATTTATAAACGAATCGTAATCCATTTACATAAAATTTCACAGATAAAGGAAAAGCAAACAAATTATACATAATATAAGACTGCAGGGACGTGCTTATAAACGCTTTGTTCAGGAGGATTATGTCAATATTAGAAGTAATCCACGATTATTCACCAATACTCCAGCACATCATAGATTCCCATAGAAAATCAAACAGATATTTCTTGAACCCAGTTCTAAGGATCAATGAAGGTCTCGTCAGAAGTTAATGTGAACTATATTTTATTATATAGACGCTTATGGATCTTACATCCAAGATTCTTCCAACGATAGAAACGATTATGTCAATATCAGAAATAATCCACGATTATTCGCAAATACTCCAGCACATCATACGTTCCCATAGAAAATAAAACACTGATATTCCTTGAACCCAATTTCAAGGATCCACGAAGGTCTCATCACAGTCTATAATGATCACACGATCATCACTCTGACACCTATCCATCACGTTCATCAAGCACTCAGTCGCAATTCGCCTAACAGGAGCAACGACTATAACGACATTAAACATCATTTTCAATCATTACAAACGCTCGAGGACTCTATATCTTCCCATAGAAAATAAAACTCGGATATTTATTAATTCTGATTCCAAGAATTCACGAAGGTCTCATTAGAGGTTAAAATGAACACAGGATCATCACTCTGACACCTATCCATCACGTTCATCAACCACTCAGTCGCAATTCGCCTAACAGGAACAACGACTATAACGACATTAGACATAATTTTCAATCATTACAAACGCTCGAGGACTCTATATCTTCCCATAGAAAATAAAACACTGATATTCCTTGAACCCAATTTCAAGGATCCACGAAGGTCTCATCGCTGTCTATAATGATCACACGATCATCACTCTGACACCTATCCATCACGTTCATCAAGCACTCAGTCGCAATTCGCCTAACAGGAGCAACGACTATAACGACATTAAACATCATTTTCAATCATTACAAACGCTCGAGGACTCTATATCTTCCCATAGAAAATAAAACTCGGATATTTATTAATTCTGATTCCAAGAATTCACGAAGGTCTCATTAGAGGTTAAAATGAACACAGGATCATCACTCTGACACCTATCCATCACGTTCATCAACCACTCAGTCGCAATTCGCCTAACAGGAACAACGACTATAACGACATTAGACATAATTTTCAATCATTACAAACGCTCGAGGACTCTATATCTTCCCATAGAAAATAAAACACTGATATTCCTTGAACCCAATCTTAATGATCCACGAAGGTCTCATCAGAGGCTAAAATGAACACAGGATCATCACTCTGACACCTATCCATCACGTTCATCAACCACTCAGTCGCAATTCACCTAACAGGAACAACGACTATAACGACATTAGACATAATTTTCAATCATTACAAACGCTCGAGGACTCTATATCTTCCCATAGAAAATAAAACACTGATATTCTTTGAACCCAATTTCAAGGATCCACGAAGGTCTCATCAGAGGCTAAAATGAACACAGGATCATCACTCTGACACCTATCCATCACGTTCATCAACCACTCAGTCGCAATTCACCTAACAGGAACAACGACTATAACGACATTAAACATCATTTTCAATCATTACAAACGCTCGAGGACTCTATGTCTTCCCATAGAAAATAAAACACTGATATTCCTTGAACCCAATTTCAAGGATCCACGAAGGTCTCATCAGAGGCTAAAATGAACACAGGATCATCACTCTGACACCTATCCATCACGTTTATCAACCACTCAGTCGCAATTCGCCTAACAGAAAGAACGACTATAACGACTATAACGACATTAGGGATAATCCTCGATCATTGCAAACGCTCGAGGACACTATGCGATCCCATAGAAAACGAAGCATCGATGTTCGAGCAACGCGGATGTAGTTCGAACACCATGTACCAGGCCCAATGTTGGACTTCATAATAGTGCGTATCAGTGGAACACGAGGACAGTAGGAGAGGTATTCAATGGTATACAACGGTACGACATGCTACCCAATTATAGATATCCCACGGTCGAACTTCGCACGATTGTATAACTAGTTCGACGTTACTCAACAGATATGACGTTACGGTAGCACTGTTAACAAGAATGAATATAATGGCGAAGTCGAGGCGCGGTGCTTTTCCGTACTGGGGCGCTTCGAAAGTGAAATTAGAGCTTGCAGGACACGCGACGTTCACAGCCCTGGAATTTCGAGATTTTTCGTCCTTTTGATTCTCATGTATTTGGAGATTTTTTAAAAATTGTTTAATTATAACTTATTTCGGGTTAACCCTATTTTTACACCTTTCCAATGAAGTGTTTATTGGTTCCCTTTTAATTTTTGGGGCTTATTATTATGTGAATGTTTCTCGTTTTAATACCCAATTTTAATTTAATAGTGTAGCGATTTTTAGAAATTTTTTGGTAGTATTGATTGGTCATTTATTTTGGATACGAGTGACCATTTTGAGTTGTAAATTATAGGGCACACGTCGTTCACGGCCCTGGTTATAGTGTAGCGATTTTTAGAAATTTTTTGGTAGTATTGATTGGTCATTTATTTTGGATACGAGTTACCATTTTGAGTTGTAAATTATAGGGCACACGTCGTTCACGGCCCTGGAATTTCGAGATTTTTCGTCCTTTTGATTCTGATGTATTTGGAGATTTTTTAAAAATTGTTTAATTATAACTTATTTCGTGTTAATCCTGTTGAGGATTTTTACACGTTTCCTTTTAAGTGTTTATTGGTTCCCTTTTAATTTTTGGGGGCTTATTATTATGTGAATGTTTCTCGTTTTAATACCACTTTTTAATTTAATAGTGTAGCGATTTTAAGAAATTTTTTGGTAGCATTGATTGGTCATTTATTTTGGATACGAGTGACCATTTTGAGTTGTAAATTATAGGGCACGCATTTACGGTCCTGAAATATTGTGAGTTTTCGTCCTTTTGTTTTTGGGATGTTTGAAGATCATGCTTGGATAGGAATTTATTTTTTGAACTTATTAATATAGCGATTTTTAACAATTTTTGAGTGGTATTAGTTGAAAAGGAAACGAATGGCTATTTTGAGTTATATTTTGCACCAAGAATCAATGATACATTATGCTTTGATTTACTGTTTAAATTCATAAAAATTTTATGAAATTTTATATTGTTTTGTATGTCCTGTATGTTATATGTAAATGTGATGTTGAAAATTGTAATTAAAATAATATTTTCATTAGAATGGAAAATCGTGAAGATATAGATCTTTGTAATATATAATTAAGAAAATTATTTCTTCTATCCAGGAGTATGTAGAGAATGTAAAATAATACAAAAGAGAAAGATAGAATGTGAAAGTTGATAAAGAATTTTGCAATTTTTATATTCACCCGAATATTGTTTAAATTAACTTTTTTCTTTTTTTTAAATATTGGGCATGCTAAACTAGTTAAAATATATTTTCCCTTTAGACTTTGTTCTCTACCAGTAAAATAATAAAATGACTTTTTGTCAACTGAATCATTCTTTACGTTTATTTCTACTCAATGCAGTGTTTCATTTCGAACGCTGTTATGACATTTAATCCACAGTCCAATATTTCAAATATACGTAAATATCAAGGTAGTCAGTATTTACAGCGGAAATGCGGCTGCTTTTATGTAATTCTCAAAACTCGCTCAGAGTGAAAATTGAACGCCATTTGCCACTGTAATCAAATATAATTTCAATTAAGCTTAATTTGAACGCGTTTAACTACAGCGAGAGCGTGTGCCGGGTAGTATGTTCTGTTAATATAATTCCTTATACGATTCCTCAAAATGACGAAATCGTCCAAAATGTCGGAATCACTCAAAATGACGAAATTGCGAAAAATAATACAATCGCTGAAAACGTCGAAATCACTCGAAATAACGAAATATCTCATGGTGTCGAAGTCACTCAAAATGACGAAATCGTCAAAAATAATAAAATCACTGAAAATCTCGAAATCACTCAAAATTACGAAATCGACAAAAATAATAAAATCATTGAACATGTCGAGATCACTCGAAATGACGAAATCTCTCAAGGTATCGAAATCACTCAAAATGTCGGAATCGTCAGGAATAATAAAATCACTATGGGAGGGAAAGGTAGAAGAGGACGAAGAAACAGGGGGGAATGGGGTGGTAAGGGACAAGTAGTGCATAAAAAGGAAAAAGAAAAATAATGGTACAAGGAAAAAAACAAAGATGGTGGCTGGGATAAGATATAGCTTGGTTGTGTAAATAAGAACATGCTATTATTAGGTTAGGTTAGGTTATTGTTAATGTATCATAGACTGTGTTATATCGTTTTATATTGTATTGTTGTCCTAATAGTTATATATTTTATATAATATAAAATAAACAATACTTATGGAGAATGAAAAATGGTGGAACCCTTGTAATCAACTAGGAAGGCAATAAAAATTTATTTATCTATCTATCTAATAAAAATCACTAAAGATGTCGAAATCACTCAAAATAAAGAAATCTTTAAGGGGGCTTGAAATCGCTCAAAATGACGAAATCGTTAAAAATAATAAAATCACTAAAAATCTCGAAATCATTCAAAATGACGAAATCTTCAAAAATAATAAAATCACTAAAAATCTCGAATTCATTCAAAATGACGAAATCTTCAAAAATAATAAAATCACTGGAAATGACAAAATCTCTCAAGATATCGAAATCACTCAAAATGGCGAAATCTTTGAAGAAAAATCGTTGAAAAATCGCGTGATCCAGGATTAAAGGATAAAAATGGAAGACAAGGGACACGGATCGAGGAAAAGATCGATCCGCTCGCGAGCAGCGCAACAATAAAAGCGTGGAGCCGCGATACCGCTTGATTGCCAAACTTGAGTGGTTTACCCGAACGAAGCCAAAAGTTTTCCCCCTCGATATGTTCCATCAGCGGCCCTTCCCTTGTTCCTTGGCTCTCTCGCGCCTTACTGCCGCCGGTGGTTAGTTTTCGGATATGGGTAATAGTAATTCGTTTCAGTTTCGGCGCGCGAGACCCGTGGGGTGGGTTCTTAAATCATCAGATAATTACTTTGGTAATTAATTACAACTCTGTTGGGCCGTGGACCCACCAGCCATGCCAGTAGTAAAGTAAGGCAGAGAGCGTGCTCCACTAATAAACGAGCCGTCGACGCGCCCCTCGCTCTTCTCACCGACATCCACCGTCCAACCCACTTTCCATTATTCTTCCTATTATAAATCACTCATCAACTTTTTTTAACTCTGCCCCACCCACCGTGCCAGTATTCCTCCGCTGCTGCTGGCTTTGGTCGCAAGAAAGCGGGCAGACCTGCGACCGGTGTCGCTCAAAAATCTAAGTACGCTTCTCTCCGTCCTCCCAGGGGCGGGGAACGATCGTTTTCTCGTTTCTACAGCGATAATTATGCCGTTCGATTGGTTCCCTGAAGTGGCTGAGTCGTCTTTTCACCCTGGCTGATGTTTCGATGGGTGACGTTGCAGCCAAGTGTCTTCAGTCTCCGTGATGAACGAAATATTTATGGAGAGCTATTAGGTCGTTGCTTGGCTTCATTTTAGCGATGGATAATAAATCGATGTTGCATGCTTACAAATAT
This sequence comes from Eufriesea mexicana, assembly GCF_001483705.2. Taxonomy (NCBI): domain Eukaryota; kingdom Metazoa; phylum Arthropoda; class Insecta; order Hymenoptera; family Apidae; genus Eufriesea; species Eufriesea mexicana. Next base: position 79,339 of record NW_016911716.1, on the reverse strand, counting down.
ATTAACTCGTTATTATCCTTGCTGTTGCTGCAAGCGATAGTCGTTGAAGTTTAAACCAAATTAAATAATTCTAAGGTTTTGAAATTATGTAAGTGAATTATGTAAGTTAATAGGGAAACAGTTAGATTTTTGGATAGTATCGAGTTCTTCGGTAAATTTTGAAAATTAGGGTACCATATAAAAATCAGTATATCACGTTGAACCATCTTTCAAACTATATTATTGATATAATCTAGTCAAATTATTGATTAAATCTGTCATGACTAGCCATTCGTGTAATTTTAGCTATTGCGCTATTAAATAAATGAATTAAAAGTTATTAAAAATTCGGTAACTGGAAATTTTGTTGTTGCTCTAACCGATAGTCGTTGAAATTTAAACCAAATTAAATAATTCTAAGGTTTTGAAATTATGTAAGTGAATTATGTAAGTTAATAGGGAAACAGTTAGATTTTCTGATGGTATTGAGTTCTTCGATAAATTTTGAAAATTAGGGTACCATATAAAAATCAGTATATCACATTGAGCCATCTTTCGAACTATATTATTGATATAATCTAGTCAAATTATTGATTAAATCTGTCATGACTAGTCATTCGTGTAATTTTCGCTGTCACACAATTAAATAAATAGATTAAAACATTACTAAAAATTCGGTAATTGGATATTTTGTTATCGCTGTAAGCGATAATCGTCGAAGTTTACATGAAATTAAATAATTTTGAAATTTGGAATTATCTAAGTGAATTATGCAAATTAATAGCGGAAGAGTTAGATTTTTAGGTGGCATTGAGTTTTTCGGTAAATTTTGAAAATTAGGGTGCCATATAAAATTCAGTATACTGTATTGTGCCATTTTTCAAACAATATTATAGATATAATTTAATCCAATTATAAATTAAATCTGTAATGACTCGTACAATTTTGGTTGTTACACTATTAAATAAATGGATTAAAAAATTATTAAAGATTGGTTAACTTGCAATTTTAAATCATGCCACAGTTTCTTATTTCTTATTTAATAACGAGGACTCTAATAAAAATGTTTCCAAATTGGTGTATGAATTTCCATTCGAGTCTGTCACGCACAGGGAAATTGGAAGCAATAGAATCGAGTAATCATTCATTTACACGTGTTCTCTTTTCATACCCAGTGCACAAATTTACCGAGATTTATGGATGCCTTTTCCGTTATTTGATTGCTGGGTCATACTCCCTCGCAGCACTGACCAGTCTGGTCATAAGAGATGTTGGCAGGGCTATAAACAGCTCACCTGAGCCACTCTAGAATCACCCTCCATAAATCTGGATGGTCAAGCACGTCTGATGACTGAAATATGATCTACACCAAGAATTGTTCTTACCTGTCAATCAACTCCATCTTCCTCGCAATTTCTTCAAACATTTTATCCAACGAAAGACACTTTCCTAACTCTCGTTATAGTCATCTCCTTTGCAATCCTTTTTTCACAGTGCACCATAAATATTAACTTATTATGGTGGAATATTAACTTATTATACTTGAGAAACTTGATGAGATGCTTCGGAAAACACCTGTCGATGAAGAAATCACTCTAATCACATCCCTAATACTCTCAGCCAGGTCTCACTTTACCTATCATAATTATAATTAATTATTTATCAAAAGTCCGAAACACGGAAAACACTTGATGAAAATATCATCAGCCATGCATCGATCAGATCACTCAAATCACATCCCTAATACTCTCAGCCAGGTTTCACTCGAATTATTATATTTATAATTAATTATTTATCAAAGATCCGAAACACGGAAAACACTTGATGAACATATCATCAGCCATGCATCGATCAGATCGCTAATACTCTCAGCCAGGTCTCGCTTTAATTATTACATTTATAATTAATTATTTTTCAATGGTCCGTAATAATAGCCTTCGAATACTTCTCTCAATTTGCCCAAACAGCATCCTCGGAGCTCTGTATCCATCGCGAAATCTCTTCCCCGATTTTCTCACCATACTCCGAATACTCACCATCCCCCTCCCCCTGCGCCATTATCCCAAAATCTCGACCCAACACGCGTCTCCGATTCCTTCGAAACTTCAGCACCGAAGCATCCTACTGCTTTCACTCGCACACCCGAATTCGTCGAAGGAAGCCAGGCAATTCATTAAGAGTGGCAAGAAAATCGGCACTCTTCGATCAGTTACGGGACCCATGGCGTTGATCCGTACACAGGGAGCAGAGCGAGATGTACCACAGGGCGCAGCATACGCCAGAGATATCCGTGGCGCAAGTTTGACGACACAGGAGCCAGAAGTTCTTTGGTAGATCATGACAACTTAGAGTCAAGCGCAGCAGAGATGTTTATAAGATACGACTCAATCCAGGAAGTTGCGGGGATGTCTAGATGCGGAAACTAGCGTTCGCATAAGTTCCTGGGACGGTCGTCCATTAGTTAATTGTGGTTTCCGGATCAGTATTCTGGCAGGCATCGCGTGTTTCCACGGTGGATTGCTAAGCGAGAACGGCTTAAGAGCGCGCGGCGCAGGAAGTGGGAGTGTAGAGGGAGCGTAGGTGGGCTGGGTGACGTCGTGCAGGGTCTAAGGGTAAGGGAGTTTGACAAACCCTACGGTACCCGGCGCTGATCAATGCAAGCAATCAGTCTTGTTCCGCTGCCTCGACATGACAGCGTACCCATCTTCTGAATACCCGCTCGCTCTTTGTTCTCAATTTCACCCTCCTCTTATCGGTAAGCCAACGGGTTTTCTCCCTCCGTTACGCAAACTTTTCTGATCGTTTCAGTTATCGGGTTTTAGGGGGCCTGCCAGGAGGGGAGAAAAGTGTCCGAGTCTCGTGCGAAAACTCCTCTTTCCTGTCCGCTCTTATCGCCGCCTCGGAAGAGTTACGCGATCGCGTGTAGGTATCAGAAGGAGAGCAACGCCGATTTGTTTTGTCGAAGATTGTCGTGGCCGTGGGTATCGTTGTAAACAATTTATGGCCCGAATCTTCGCCGATTGATTCGTGGCCCCCAGCATTCATACTTCCATGAATCTCACGGGGACGTTCCGCTCTTGCAGATCTTGGTCCTATCGGAATAATCGCGCCTCGGATACCGTGCATTTTATAGAAATATTATAAAACAGGCTTCGAGGAATTAGTTGGACCTAGAAATAAGAATTTTCGAAATTTTTGAGCTATAATTATCGCCTGAAGTTTTGTTATCTGTGACAGAATTTGGGATGGCAGTGGAGTTAAAAGAAAGGAACGCTAATTATAAAAGGCAATGCTTTAATAACAGATAACTCGATCGGTGTGTACAGTAGAGAGTGAGTCGTTTGAACAAAAGAATTCAGCTGATGATGAACTGACACGTACACAATCATACATCAGTACGTAATCGAGAAACATTTTAACATCAAGGTTATATGTAAAATGTCTCGACTTGTGTCTTTAGCAGTCCAACAATTTGACAGGGATTTTCTTTTGGCAGAGAATAGCAGTCTTGTTAGTTAATATCGTAAAAGGGTGTCGGTGGTTGTCAGAAATACGGAATTTGGAAGAAAGAGGACATAGAGCAGTATATAGAGCATTTTTCATTTCTACGAAAATTTGAATTAACAATAGAAATTAACAAGAGGGAAGAAATAAAGGACATTTGTGCCTTTCAATGTATACAAGAAATTTCCTTCGTTACAATTGAATTTTCTTCACATCCAATATGTACGTATGCATATACAATACGTAGGTATTTATTACATAGAGCACATTTGAGTCTACGTGGGTTGTCTAAAATTCCAAGTCTGGGTTCAAAAGGACCAACTCAAAACTGGGTGAGTGCCAATGAACTAAATTAAAAATCAGAGTTAATGACCAATTTTTCCCTCTGAGATTCTTTAATTTTCGTGGTTAAGTTTCTCTGATTCTGTCAACTAGCCTATTGGCATGGTATTATACGTATTGGTACTACTTATGGTGAAGATTATTACTGATGATCAATTAAATATTCTCCTACTTGAATGCAGTGAAAAGAGCATATTGCAATGAAATTATATGCATTCCCACGTTCTTTAAATATTGAAGAAAATAAATAGCAAAATTTTGTTTCAGAAAAATGTGCTTAAAAAAGAGTATATATTTGGTTTATCGGTTTATTATATTTGTTTAGTAACTTTATTTATGAAAACGTTTGTTCAGCTGCATTTTCTTCAAATACATTCTACAGCTTAGCACTGCAAACACTCGTGAACTTTGACGGTATCAGCGACGCCATTTTGGCGTCAATTGGTACGATAGGATAATTTACGACCTCTCTGTGTCTCGTTCTAACCAGTCACGAGTTAGCCAATCTTATCGCAAAAGCAAACGCAATAATTACCATTCTTACCGGTTACTGCTCCTCCAGTCCCCTTCTTCAACTTTTCACCGTACCCTCCACTGATCCTCGGAAACGTTCAGTTCCGCACGTATCCGTAGTATCGAGAAACAATCGCGAACATACCATACAGATATTTCTGTAAATGCCCGAAAATCCAACGGCTTAGGTCTCGGCAGTGCTGCACGGAGCAGCCTGTCAGCTCTGAGATACTGGTAGCACCCCTATAGCAGTCGTTCCACGCGACCAATAGGGGTAGTAGGCATAGCAATGATCCCCAATTGCGATGAATGGATTGAAAACGTCTGTGAAATAAAAACTTCTCAGATAAAATAACGAATATTCCTAAATCGCGTTCATCACACAGCTCTACATTAACCTTAATTATAGTATAGAATACAAAGTTCAAATTTTAGCAGAATATTTTTGGACACATGACAACTAGGTAAAGATGGCTTACTAATATGAGCCCACAAATCAAAATGGCGAGTCGAGTAAACCTTGTCAGAAGTCCTAATTTTAATGGAGACTAAGCATTCGCGAATGGACAAAGGCACCCCATCTATCTTGATCATCGGAATATTAAGTTTAAATTTTAGGAGAATATTTTTAGCCACTTGGCTGTTCATTAAGGACGATTTACCGAGGAGAACCTGTAACCCAAAATGGCGAATTGAGTAAACCTTGTTGGAAGCTTTACTTCTAATGAAGACCAAGTGTACAGTAGTAAACAAAAGGCTCTAGATTTGTCTCAATCTTTGGAATATTGAGTTTAAATTGTAATAAAATATTCTTAGACACTTGGCAACTCGTCAAAGACAGTTTACCAAGGAAAGACCCACAAATCAAAATGGCGAATCGAGTTTACTCCGTTAGAAGTCCTAATTTCAATGGAGACCAAGCCTTTGAGAATAAACAAAAGCACTCTGTTTGTCTTAATCATTTGAGTATTGAGTTTACGTGTTAGGAGAATATTCTTGGACACCTGGCAACTCGTCAAAGACAATTTACCAAGAAAAGACCCACAAATCAAAATGGCGAATCGAATTTACCCCGTTAGAAGTCCTAATTTCAATGCAGACCAAGCCTTTGAGAATAAACAAAAGCACTCTGTTTATCTTAATCATTTGAGTATTGAGTTTACGTGTTAGGAGAATATTCTTGGACACCTGGCAACTCGTCAAAGACAATTTACCAAGAAAAGACCCACGAATCAAAATGGCGAATCGAGTTTATTCCGTTAGAAAGCCTATTTTTAATGGAAGCCAAGTGTTTGAGACTAAAGAAAAGCACTCTGTTTATCTTAATCATCTGAGTATTGAGTTTACGTGTTAGGAAAATATTCTCAGACACCTGACAATTCGTTAAAGAGAATTTGGACACAGGTGACTCATGTTTAAATTCCTTTTTCGGAAACGAGGATTCCGAATCGCGATGAATAAATTGGCAACCGAGTTGTCGAGGGATCCCTGGCAAATGGAGGGCCGAAGAAATTCAAAATCCATTGGCAGTGGCCAGGGTGGGCAGTTTGGGGGTACGCGTGTCAGGGAACTTACGTCGACAGCGATAGCGGTCTCTTCAGGGCGATAATGTTGCAAATTTATATTCCAAAGGCGATCGAGCAAAGCTGCTGAATGTGCACTCTTGGCCACGACTGGTCTGCCCTTCCTGGGACGCTGCACCCAGCCACCCACCCCTAAACCACTTCCACCGAGTCTTTTTCCCCGTCTTCAGCTGCCCCTTCTCGACTTTCCTACCTTTTGTGGACGTCACACAGTTAGACGGTACTCGAGCCTCTTCCGTCAATCACCGATTGACAATCAATTTTTCATACTACTCCGAGGCTTCCTACCGGTTACAGAGTTCTTCCTCCACTTTTTCCTTTTGCCCGATGAAAGAAGTGAGCCGATGATAACGGAGACAACTTCATTTCTTCGTCCAATTGAATTTGTTACCGCGAATGTTTCTCTACTTCTTTTCTTGCTATTAGAGTGGATGCAGCGTTATTTTCGGATGGCTGATGATTTCGCGGCAGTGTATTCGTCGAGTGGTGAATTGTATTCGGGGGGTTATATGGTCGAGGGTGTTGGAGACGAAAAGTTCAAGGAGGATAATAAAATTTGAGCAGAAGAGCTTCGAGTGTAATCAGCACTGGAGTAGTATCATAGTAAAAATAACTAGCTTTGAATTATTTGTTTCTTCAATTATTAATTATATAATGATTATTATATTTGTTTCAACAAAATTAATCTTTTTGGAGGCAATTTTTGAATAGCAGAATTTTGTAATCTAAATTTGTTATTTATAGATATTTGCTCACACGATTTGAAATATAATAATTACGTGCAAATAATAATTTTTGGATTATTATTATTTCAGAAGAATCTTTATTCGTATGAGCTAATAATATAATTTTAGAATAATATCTTATCGAGTAATATAAATTAAAGAGTTCTTATCAGAAAAAAATCTTGTCAATTTTATTTATTTTTCAAGAGAGAAAGGAAATTATCAGCCATTTTTAATTTATTTCTATAGATGGATTATAATAATTACGTGCAAATAGTAATCGTAAAACTATTTCAGAAAAATCATTATTCGTATGAGTTAATAATATAATTTAAGAATAATATGTTATCGAGTAATATAAATTAAAGAGTTCTTATCAGAAAAGATTCTTGTCAGTTTTATTTATTTTTTAATTTGTTTCTATAAATCGTTATTTATTATTCCACGATGATGCCTTACTTCTAACCTCAACTATTGAAATATTATTATTAAAATACTAATTTAAATAATAATTTTAATAATACTGTTTCTTAAAAAGTCAATAAAATGGCAGACACAGTATAATGACAAATTAATTTCTTCAAAACGAGAAATACGATTTTCTCTGAATATATATTTCATTGAAAATATTAATTTTATCAAAATTTATGTCAGTTTTTATTAAAATAAAAGATAATTGCATGCATTCGTTTATTTCTGTATTAAAATATACATTGCAGATCGGTAGTCCTATGTTAACAAAAATTAATTATCAAAATCTGCGCGTATATTCATCAAAGAAAAATTGCGAAAGAAAAATCCCGAAACAATTTGCCGGGAAAATTAAATTTTTACAGAATCTCCGGCGATTAAACGCGAAATCTAAATAATTACGCGTGCGATTATTAAATGCGATGTTTTTAGCGGAAAATTTAAATTACACGTCCACCGACAAACATTTTCAACAATCTGCAAAACGGATTTATAAAATCGTCGTTCGAGTTTTCGATTTAAATGCGGACTAAACTTGCGAGCAAGCGTTTTCGAATATTTTTTCCTCGTTTCGCGAAAATTATTTGCCTCTGCTTCTCGAAATGATGCAAAATATTAGCGTATGGAGTGTGCCTGATTGGTGTAACGCGTTCGGCGATACCGTGTACCTTTTTTCTTTTTTTTTTTTCATTTTCTCATCTATTTTTTCCTTCTTTTTTTAATCACATTTTCACAATAAAGAGCAGGTTTTCAGCAACACATTAAATAAACCACTTTTCCCTGTAACGCGTATGCTTTGCGGATTTCGGATTTAAATGAAATATTCAATTCGAATCTGATCGCGAAATCCACGGTTGACGTAATTTGCCTCCGGAAACGTTTAATCGCGTGTCCCATTGCAACAACGTATTTCGGACGGATACTGATATTATTTTTTAAAAAAGGAAAGAAAATAGGAGTAATTAATGAAACCCGATCCTCCGTGGAAATTTACGTGCCGTGCTTGGGATAAATAATTATTAAGCTTTTACTTCGAACGTAAACTATACGTATTTATCCGAGTAAGTATATTTCATGAATATGAATTCACGTTTAACGATAGTAAATATAATTCAGTGTCGAATAAGTATAATTATTTTCCACTGCACCGTGCTAATTGTGCTTGCAATAGCAATACTAAGTTAAATTAGCATTACTTTCGTCGAATAATAACCTACGTGGTGATTATACTAACGATATTAATAGTAATTCAAGTTGCTTGATGTTTTGAAAATTATTGAAAATTATTAAAATTATATTTTGAAAGGTATGAATTCTAGAAAGTTGAAAAGCGAATTGAAATGAATTAAAATAAGATTATGGAGTGGTATAATAATTAAGTGAAGAACGAATTAAAATAAAGTTTGACTATAAACTGTGCAATTTAATAATATTAATAATATTATTTAATAGTATACTAATTAATTGAAAAGATAGACTGAAACCTCATTTAAAAATAAACTACCCTAACTTAGCTAATATTTTCATCATTCCATAAATATCTTTTCTTCATTTTGGATAAACTATTAATCAGTACTAATTAAAAACAAACTAACCTAGCTCGACTATTATTTCTCATACCATATAAATATGTTTTTCACTATTTTTAATATTTCTAAAATCAAATTCCCGCATTTTGAATATTTTTTTGAACAGGATCCGACTTTTGTTGGTTATTTTAATATTTGCGGAGGGGGTTCATGGGATAAATCAGTGTCAAGATATTTCTGCTCCTATAACACGTGCGTTCTTATACTAACAATATTAAAATTAATTCAAATTGGTTGATATTTTGAAAATTATTGAAAATTATTAAAATTATATCTTGAAAGATATAAATCCTAGAAAGGTGAAAAACGAACTAAAATGAATTAAAATAAGATTACGTAGTGGTATAATAATTAACTGATGAATGAATTTTGACTATAAACTATGCAATTTAATATTAGTTAATATTCTTAACCTTCCATAAGTTTGTTTAATGTTTTTAATAATATACTAGTTAATTAAAAAAATATACCAAAATCAAATTTAAAAATAAACTACCCTAACTTAGCTAATATTTTCGTCATTCCATAAATACCTTTTCTTCATTTTGGATAAATTATTAATCAGTACTAATTAAAAACAAACTACCCTAGCTCGACTATTATTTTTCATACCACATAAATATGATTTTCACTATTTTTAATATTTCTAAAATCAATTTCCCGCGTTTTGTATATTTTTTTTTAAATAGGATCCGACTTTTGTTGATTATTTTAATATTTGCGGAGGGGGTTGATGGGATAAATCAGTGTCGAGATATTTCTGCTCCTATAACGCGGGCGTTCTTATCGTTGAAACCAGGCCATCAACGTAACAGACGTTTAATCACGCGAACACGCGGTCAAAATTTCTTCGCTGCAAGTGTCGTAAATGTCGTAATTAGGAAACTTCGAATTGGTTTTCGGTCATCTCGGTGAAAATTTAGAAACGACGCGGTGGACAACGCAAAGGACCACTTACTCGCTTCAGCGTATCCTATTAGCATACACGGGTCCTCCACGGATAAAATTCAATCGCGTCGTTTTGTACATTAATATCTCGCCTGCTCGTGTGCTTCCATTATTTCGAGCTTTGAATTAATCGCACTCCGCAGCGATACGCTGACTGTTTCAATGAAAGCGATACAATAAGCGTGGCGACCGTTTATTGTACAATTTCATCGACATTGTCTCTTGATTGACTTACACCCTCGTTTACTAGTAGCGAGATACTCACTGGTCTCGCAGAGAACGGGGTAATTGATCTGGATTGCCAGGGAAACGATTCACAGCTTAACCCTTTGCGCTCGACGATTTTTTGGCTGAAGAAGGGTAAAGGGCTAAACAAGTTGACAAATTTTCTGCTATAAAGCTGATGATATTTTTGGAGCAGTAAATAAGAAATCGTGTAATAATTAACACGTAGAGTCATTTCATTTTGATATCTCGCACAGTGTTATATTATTTTAAATTTGATATATTAATTGATATCGAACTCTGAAATTTTATCAAATGGCGACTGAAGGGTGCCTCTCGAGTGCAAAAATTAAAATTTCATTTTTCTGGGGGATGATGTGCACATGATGACGTGTAGAATATTTTGTGGAAATAATTTTTAGAGTTTTGGGTGAAATTGTGAATTGAAAATCATCTTTGTCAATTGATCTAGATTGTATAAAAAAGATTTGGGGTAATTGATTTCCAATTAACAATTTACAAATGCAATAGAACATTTGGCAATACTAATATCTTTGTAATAAAAATTTATTTCGTATAGCAAGGAATTGTATAAAATATTTGAAAATTATTTTATTTTTGTATAGGTGAATGGCACGTGATACTGTGTAGACAATTTTGTAGAAATTATTGTAAGAATGCTAATTTTAAAAATTATTTTTGGAATTATTATTAGGGTTCTGGAGAAAATTGTGAAAAATTGTGGATCGAAAATCTTTATCGACTGATCTAAATATTATAGAAAAGAATGGGGATGGTTGATTTGATACAATTTAAAAATGCAGCAGGACATTTTGTACCTCTAATGTCTTGTAATGAATACTTAATTCGTATAACAAAATATTGTAAAAGTTATTTGTGAATTATTTTATTTTTGTGCAAGATAATGGCACATACTACTGCATAGAAAATTTTGTAAAAATTATTTGCAGAGTTCTAACTTTGAAAATTATTATAAAGGTTCTAGGGGAAATTTTTAGTTGAAAATATTTATCAAATGATCTAAATGATATAGAAAATAGTTGCAATGTTTGATTTGTACCATTTAAAAATGCAGTACGAAATTTGGCATGTCTTATAATATAAACTTATTTCATATAGCAAGATTTTATAATAATTATTTATAAATTGTAGAAACAAATTACTCATTGAAATTCTTTAATCTCCCAATTTAAAATGTATTAAAAAAAAATTGCTATGGTTGATTAGCCGAATTTAAAAATGCAGTAGGAAATTTACTAATACTAATAACAATAAATAAATAGTTTTATACAGAATAAATATTAGTTTGGATTTTTGTATTTTAATTAAACGAACGTGAATGTAATTTGTATGATTCCGATTCTTAGTGTTGTTAGTATTACTTGGTTCTTCCTTGCATTTTCAAATCTCTTTTCGAATATACCTTTTTGAAACAGGTGTATTGCTGCTGCAGGACTGGTACTTTTTATTTTATTCTATTTTTAATAATTGCTTCGAAATTTCTCTGATAAACCGATTGTAAATATAAATTGAATGTTTCTGTGGGTAGGGAAATGCTTTTCGAGTTAGAGATATTTTATCACTATTTATTACTATTTACTATTACTATTACTATTTGTTATTTGTTTATTAAATAGTATTTAACAGTATTAATTGTTGTTGTAAATATTAACTGAATGTTTCTGTGGGTAGGGACATGTTTTATGGAGTCAGAGATATTTTATCACTATTTAATACTATTTACTATTGCTATTATTATTACTATTACTATTACTATTTGTTATTTATTTATTAAATAGTATTTAATAGTATTAATTGTTATTGTAAATATGAATTGAATGTTTCTGTGGATAGGGAAATGTTTTATGGAGTCAGAGATATTTTATCACTATTTATTACTATTTACTATTGCTATTATTATTACTGTTACTATTACTATTTGTTATTTGTTTATTAAATGGTATTTAATAGTATTAATTGTTGTTGTAAATATTAACTGAATGTTTCTGTGGGTAGGGACATGTTTTATGGAGTCAGAGATATTTTATCACTATTTATTACTATTTACTATTCCTATTACTATTACTATTTGTTATTTGTTTATTAAGTAGTATTAATAGTATAAAATAGTATTAAATAGTATTTCCAGAATTCATATAATATCTTTAAAATTTCTCAATCAACAAGATTCCTACCATTAAAGACGATGATAGCACTTCTTGTACAATTTTATTTTAACAATAAATCCATTTACCAAAATAACGCTACCCCAAATCACGCGGCGTGATGAGAGAAATGAGCTATCATAAGAACTCGCAGGAGCCATCATTCGAATCGAGGGACGTGTCCCGTCACGCGTACCCAGCTGGCCGTATTTAAAGGCAATTTCTGTCTCATCTTCCTTCCGTTCTATTTGCACGCTATTTAAGCCAAGTCCCGGCGACGTCCACGCGCAAAAAGGCTCCTTTCCAATGCCCCATGCGGACGTGGACGTATCCGCGCGACGTCCCGCTAAGCGGCGCCCGCAAAAGCTGTCGTCGGTGGTTTCCACGAGTTTTTAGACTACCTAGATCGATAGGAACGCCTGGACGAGTGTCGAAGAGACGATCGGGGAAACGACGCGAGGCAGAGTTGGATAGTTGGCGAAGAGAGGGTGTAGGTGGGTGTGAATAGCTTGCGAAGTGGTGGACGCCACTTTGTGCTGCATCGACATGAATTTGTATTCCTCTGGAGCTGGTCACCGTTCTCGCTTCCCTTTCTCTCTAGCCCTCTCCTCTCCTCTCAGCCACCCCCTAGCCTCTGCCTCCTTTTTCCACCGACCCTTCTCCTTCTTCCCGCGGAAATCCGTGTGAAAATACATCGCACACCCTCCGTCCACGCTTCCACCACTGTCTCCGAAGCGTCGCGACGTCCACGCTGGAAAAAGGACCTCCAGTGTGCGTCTGATCAATCCGACATCGATCAAACGATCTTCCATTGGTTGCACTGGCACTGGTAACGAGATGCGACGAAGGTGAAATGGATTCTGGATTAATGTGTACTGAGTTAGGCTATAAGAGGTTGAGATTGCCTAGGTGCGTGTGAAGATAAGGGGTGGTAAGGGTATATTGAAGGGCGACGATGGTGGATAGATAGCAGGTGTATCACTTGTCTTAGGTTCCCATATTTCGTATACAGATAGCCCTTCTGGCGACGATGGTGGATAGATAGCAGGTGTATCACTTGTCTTAGGTTCCCATATTTCGTATACAGGTAGCCCTTCTACAACACGGCATTCTATAACGCGGTTTCACTATAACACGATTCATAATTTGCGGGAATCCTCCTATCACAGACATATATTATGTCATAATTAAAATTCTTAATTATTAAATAGTACCTATTTTATTTATTTTAATTAATTTTATTAATTCTCCTATGTCGTTAAAAATTGTTTAATCGACGATATTAATTTTATTTGAACTATTCTCTGTAATCAGTGACCATCATCATGACTCATCTGGTCACTCGTGATTAATATGGCAGTCAACGTGTTGATCTCGTTTAAATTTGAGAAACGTGGTATCTAGTGAGTGGATCTCGAGTAACGTGTAATTGTTTTGAGAGAAAAGTTTGATGACGAAATGTGTTCGGAGATAATATATCGTTGATACAGCCCATCGTTGCGAAGCGTACAAGTAATCTTTATGTTATCGCTGAGGGCTAGGAATTTAATACGACAGAAGGGAGATTGTATCAATATAGGCCACGTTTATTTCACGTTTAACTAACCTACTTCCGAAACTTCGACTTTCCGCTGTTACGTTTTCGGGTACTTTGCAATAATTTGTTCGAGCGATATCTGCAAATATTTTAAGTAAGGGTGGGTTTGTCGAAACGTCGAGGGCTTTCGAGCTCTCGAAGCCCAAGAGAGCTGAGAGATTCGAGAAATCGAGGCATTGCATATTTTTCCTGATTCGAGATTCTCTAAAGACATATTATACAGGAAATTAGAAACGGGTTCGTCGAAACGTCGAGTGCTCGAAAGCTCTCGAAATTTAAGAGAATCGAGAGCCGAGAGAATTTGAAATATCGTATACTTTCCGTGATTTTATATTTTCCACGGTTAAATGAGGAAATTAGAAGCTAGAGAAACCTTTTGATATCCGAAGGAGTTTGGAGCTTTGGGAAATAAAAATTTTTTATGTTTATATGAGTGCATGTTTTTCGTAATTCAAAGGTTTAAACTGGTGTAACAAAGTTTGGGAAAATTAGAAAGAAGCCCTTCGAAATTCTAAATAATCTTGGGAGTCTAAAATTGTGGCGGAGTGTTATAATAATTATTGGGTTCGAGGATAAAAATAAAAATTATCTGCCTTTTTATAATTAATTTATTCTTCTTACGGAAAAAATTTGTATTGGTCAAATGTAACCATCATGGTTAAATTCGAAATTCATTTTTCTATTCCTTATTTTGTTACAATTATCGTAATCGAGGATTTCGTTAGCTCTCCTGGTTTCTTTTCAAGTTACAGTTTAGCTGATAGCAGGTCGCTCAGCAACCGTTTCCAAGAAATGACGTTATTTCCAAGAATTGTAGTCAAGGAAATTTTACAACGTTTGCATGAACAAACGTAGTGTAATACATAATCTACTCATTGTAGGAGACATTAACTATTTCACATTTTTCCCGCGTAGAGATAAATTTTATACTTACCTCAATTATACTTACCTTGCAATACTTACCCGAATTTATCTTCATTTACATATTACTTTATCGGATAATGCCCATTCTTTATTTTCAAAGTTCAAAGGGAACATTGAAAATTTACAAGAGATGGGAAATATCTCAAACTTTGTGCGTAGCTCTTAGCTCGGTATCGTTCTCCAAAGAAAAATCCTTGGAAAACGGTACCAATTACCAGGTCTCACCACGTGGAGGTGGCTACGCATCGAGACCCAGACATGCGCCCTAGTGGCGCAGCCTACTGGTGCCATCTGTATCAAAGGCACCCTAATCTAACTTGGAGCGAAAGAAGTTAAAGAGAATCTACTGACACTTTATTAAATTTCGTGTCTTACAAAAGGGGTTTCGGTTCGGTATACTGAAACTCTACTGTCGCAACGCTAAGATATTCTCAAGTTCCCATAAAAATAGGGAATGAAATATCAAACACGCGAGCAAATAGCAAATCGCGACGCGCCCGAACGAGTTCGCGATTATTCGAAAGACCGACTAGCCTAGGCGATGTACTCCCGTGTACAGAGATAACTTCATACCTCGGCACCCTCCCGATCGGGCCTAGCTCAATTCCAGTCACTGTCGCACTCGTCAAGACTTACACGTGGACCAAGGATAGTCCCTGAACCAATGAAACTTCTAGTGTCAACTGGAGGGCCCTGCTAGGCGGTTGCCGGCCAAGACAGACACTTCGCATCCCAGCCACACGGGGTAGAACTTAATCATCCCTGTGGTCTAACCGTAGATGGTACTAGTCCGTCAGCCAGCATGTGCCCGAGCCCAAGTCGCGTACGACTTAGGCAGCGGACCGCCCCGTCGAGGTCAGAAGACGCACTGATCCGAGGGGGTCACCCTGGAACCCGATGCATGACGAGATTGACAGTGACTGGAAATGAGTGTCGGAGACGAGTCGTGAGGATGACTTACGAAGCATGTACTTATCGAGTACACGAGAGCACGTCGCGTAGGCTAGTCGGTACTTACGAACGATCGCGATTATCGCGAGAACAATTATGTTCTATTTGCTAAACGAGGGGGATAAGAAAATGATAGAGAATTTATAAATTTCGCTCCAAATTAGGTAGCTTACCTTTGTACAGATAGCGCGCACATGATACTTAGTCTATGGATCTATCTTATGATTACTTAAAAGTAAACGCACGCATCGTTCATTGATGTGTCGCAAACAGAATCTTGAGAAACCTAAAAGCTAAAACAGAATATATTATTGTTAATATGTAGCTGAAAGGAAAGGGATTAGTACGAGGAAACCATCAAGGATAATAACCAAATGGAACGAGCAAGCCAACGACGAGACCTGAGCAACATAACTACGAGACAGAAACATTCCAACGGTGAGATATAAACATACCAACGAGGAAGCGCTCGAGTATTATACGAAATACTCGAACGCTCTAACGAAAACAAATCGAACGGAAGTCGTAAAATTTGTGAAAGGAAAGATTTAGCCAACGATGAGACATAAGTAAACCAACGACGAAGCATTCGAATATTATACGAAATACTCGAATGCTGAAACAAAGACAAATAGAATGAAAGAAATAAAATCTGGAAGAAAAATAATTAAAACCTGAAACAAAAAATAATTAGAACCTGAAAGAAGAAGTTATTATTAAATTATTTAAGAGAGTGGACAATGGCTACTGAAAAGCCATTGATCTAGCCAACGATGATATATAATATAAATAAACCAACGACGAAGCATTCGAATATTGTACAAAATATTCGAATGCACAAACAATGAAATCTAGAATAAAAGAAATAGAATCTGAAAAAAGAAAGATAATTAAAACCTGAAACAAAAAATAATTAGTATCTGAAAGAAAAAATATTAACGCGGACCTCCCGAAGTCGAACCGACAACTGGCTCGAGCCTGCACGCGGGCCCCTTATATAGCGGCGGCCGGGCGAAGATCGGCGAAAATTTCCGAACTTTACCGATTCCTTTAAAAGTTACTTTTCCGCTGTAATAACTAATAATTTATTAACTTTCTTGACTTTTATCGTTAATATACGTTGCAAACTATTTGTTATCGACAATTTTAATTTGTTATTAACTATAAATTTATTAATTTATTAACTTCTTGTAAGTTCCGAATATATTGTAACACAAATACGTCGTTTGTTTAAGAGGTAGCTGATAATTTATTAACTTTTTTGACTTTTATCGTTAATATACGTTACAAACTATTTGTTATCAACAATTTTAATTTGCTATTAACAATAAATTTATTAATTTCTTAGCTTTTTTAAGTTACGAATACATTTTAATACAAATACGTCGTTTGTTTAAGATGTAGCTAATAATTTATTAACTGTTTGTAGTTTTATCGTTAATATACGTTGCAAAATATTTGTCATTAACAATCAATGTAGCAATTTATTAATTTTTTGCTAATTATAGATACATTTTGAAGCAAGCACATTATATGTACTAGTGATGGCGTATAATTTAGTAATTTTTCCACTTGTATTATAAATTTACGCTGTATACAATTTGTTATTAACAATATTTATTTATTATTAACTATCGGTGTTGTAATTTATAAACTTCTTGCAAATTATCGGTACATCTTGTAGCGACCATCATTCTCACATTCGCCACTAAATGGATTCCGCCTTCGAGGACTTACCCGCAAGTCCTCGGAAAACTCCCAGTTCCTATACATATAACTTCCCGTCTTTCCAATAGTATCCCCAGTGTCTAAGGCAAGGGCCTGCTAAGCAAGCCTTACGGATGAGTCCGCTATCAGGCCCCGGGACGAAAACGCATCCCTTCCTTTTCCTACCGTCCCTTCTAGATACTTCAACCACGGGGATACCTGTGACCAGCTGGCTTCAAACGATGATGGGGGTAGGACCCCCCCCCCCCGAAGAAGTTAAGTCACGAGAATTAAAAAATAAAAATAAATAACTATTTCACTGGCACATTGTGAAACATATTAAACAATTTTATCTAAATTTTGAATAAAAATTTAATCAATTTTATTTATTATTGCTCGTCTTGGCTGTTGGACTTAAACTTCCCT
>NW_016911716.1:51285-61658 GCF_001483705.2 Eufriesea mexicana | reverse complement strand
TACAATTATTCCCATCCAATTAATATCTAAATATCATTTGCACATATTTTATCTTAATAATCTATATCGTGTTCTTGTTTCTTGTTTAATCATAACCACTAAAACCATATATAAAAATCTCTTACCCAAATTTCAATTCCAAACGCATGATATTCCTATCACGAATTAAAATTCAATTGCAAAATTCTCCTAAAATTTCGTATTTAAATCACGAGAATTAAGAAATAAAAATAAATAACTATTTCAATAGCATATAGAAAACAGAAAGCCTCATAAAACATATGAAACAATTTTTTTAAAATTTTGAATCAATATTTAATTCATTTTATTTATTGTTATTACTCACCCGGGCTGTTGGACTTAAACCTTGCCAGACAATTTCGCGGAATATTGCACAATTATTCCCAGCCAATAGTTCGAGCTCCAATTAATATCTAAATATCATTTGCGCATATTTTCACTCGATATTCCGGAACTAAATTCGGTGGCTATGGACGAGTCATGAACAAGTTGCAATTGGTCCAGCAGCTAGCGCGTTAAAACGGCACGAAAGGGGGCGAGCTCGTGTGATTCCGTCGCAAACCACGGATCCGGGTGTTCGCGTTAACGTACACCCGAATGAATCAGCAAATACGATCAGCTCGCAATTCGATCGGCCGAGCTTTTGCTTAACGATATTCATATCACGAGAAAGTGCTTGCAGCGCAAAAAGCCGACTGCGACGTGACACTCGCTGAACCCTGTAATCGCGATCCTCTTTTCGATCATCGTAAAAAGAGCATTTCCCTTTCCTGCCTCCTCTATCACTCCCTCCAGGCTTCTCCGACTGACAGCCTTCCGCCTACCATCGCTTAAACCCGACCCCAAGGGTGGTCACGCAGTGGTCGATACTCGACATCGGTTCGGCCACTCGCAAACATTTGCCATGTAATCGACGAGATTTCGCCGGAGTAATGGATCAAGCTGAAGTTAATACTTTACACATATAGGTGTGTTGACGTTGTTAACTTATTAGGCCGGACAGCTTCTTGGACGCCGGCCAGGGAGCCGTTCTCCCGATGATAAATAAGAATCCGCGTTTAATCGGTGGAAAAAGCGCTCGCGTTACAACTTACCGTGGAATGCTATTGCCACGGAGGATAAAGTGGGGTTTCAACGGAGATTAGAATTCGAACGATATATCAAAGGTTTAATCTTTTCGCTGCTTAAACCTAAAAGTCCAACGCGCGAAACGGGATTTATAACGGTTTACGTTCCTACTTTATACCCGGGGGTAGCAACACACGCAGAGTTGATGCTGATCTTTCTTTTGGATCCGGCTAATGCTTCAGAGCTATTTCAACTTTTTCCTCTATGAAGTCTTGGAATTTTTCAGCTGGTTGTTTAGGGTGAAGCAAGAAGTGTCTCGAGTGTATTAGGTTCGAGCAAGTTTTGTCTTAATGAGGAAAGTGTCGGATGGAGTGGGTGTATTTTGGAGTAGGATGATGTAGCGACTGGTAAATTGAGCTGTTAGAAGTCTTGGCTCGGCTGATTTCGGAGCTTCCAGGAAATTCGAGATCGAATGATGTAGGTGTGTTTATCGGTAAAATTACTGATCTGTAATACGAGTCTAAGCGTGATGTACGTAGACTGTTATAGGGTTGGGTGAGGGACTGCGTTACGTTACGTGGCAATGGTTAACGTAGATTTTGAATGTATGTGTGTTGGTATGAATAAAGGAGCGATGTCTGTAAGAAAGGGACGAGTGGAACAAGTATGTGCACAGTGAGTACGGTCACATAGAGAGAATGTGTGATTGTAATTATTTTGTGATAGTAAATCCAAAGAAAAGACCAGTGTGTATATTTCTCTTCGGTTTCAATGAAGTACAAATAATTCTGTCAAAAGTACCGAAATATTTTTAGTAATTTCAGAAAGCGAAGGTTAGGAATATTCCATTTTCATTGGTGAGGTATTTCTAGTAGCCTTTCATGTAGCCTTTGTTCACTTGGTCCAAAAACTCTTCTAGATCTCCAATCCAAGCTTCCCATATTCTAAACCAAATACTCTGCACTCGTTCAACATAAGCTTGGACACTTTAAATTTGTAGTATTTCTAAATAAAATGCATATGTATAACTTAGATCTCTTGTTTTATAGTTATAATATAGACATGTAACATGTTCTGCCTTTCTCTATTGATATAAGAATCTTTTTTGTTTCATCATTCCTAAATATACCTGCACCCAGTCATTCCTAAAATACATTGAGACATGTCCGTCCAGATCCTCGATCCAGAGCCATGTAGGCTTTGTTCACTTGGTCCAAATACTCTTCTAGGTCTCCAAACCAAGCTTCCCATATTCTAAACCAAATACTCTACACTCGTTCAACATAAGCTTGGACACTTTAAATTTGTAGTATTTATAAATAAAATGCATATGTATGACTTAGATCTCTTGTTTCATAGTTATAATATAGACATATTCTTCCTGTCTCCATTGATATAAGAACTTTTTTCGACCTAGAATTCGACCTAACTTTTTTCTCGACCTAGAGCCATGTAGTCTTCGTTCACTTGGTCCAAATACTCTTCTAGGTCTCCAAACCAAGCATCTCATATTCTAAACCAAATATTCTACACTCGTTCAATATAAGGTTCCATCATTCCCGTGATAGGTTCCACACTTGACAGGTACCTAGGTTCTCTAATTTGAGAATCCCACTCTAACCCCTGAATCCCATTCTAACACTTTTATTCAACCCTCGATTTCACCGAAACAAAGGAAAACACGTATGTAGTCCTGAATAAAAGCGAAGAACGATGCATTGTATTCGACACCTGGCACAAAATTAATATCTCGTCGTTCGAATATCTTCGGCAGCCGTGAAACGCTCAGTTCAACTTTGCCCATTATGTTGCGACGTAAATATGTACCCTGGTTAATCGCGTTTTCCGGAAAGTTTCGTTCGTAGCCGTGATTCTATCGGTTTGTCGCTCGTCGACGTCGCCGTTGTGCCCCAGCGCCTGCCGTCGCGCCGCCATGCGACTCCCAGCGCCCCCTATGCAGACCCCTCGCGACAGCTAACGCTTTGCCTGGCGCTCGCAGACCAGCTACCTCGATGGATGGAACGTATCCATAATGCGACGAGCTTAGCACGCGCGTGTTAGGATCGTCCCGGTACAACCGGGCAGATTGAGGCTTAGAGCGACGGCAAACAGCATCAATTTGGCATTGCGCCACCACGCACGCTGATGGATACACGATAGGTGTGTATACACTGCTCTCATACGTGTACGATCCTTACGCACACGTACTTCAGACGCGGTCCCGCACAGACCGTTTAATTAAGCTCATTCGAGAGTGGGATATGTTTGCGATGCCCTCCTGTATCGAGATTTATTTTTCCTCCTTTTTCTTTGGGCTTGGTTTGGGTTGGATTTGAGTTACGTTTTGCAAAGGTTAGGTGAAGAAGAATGAAGATGCGTTAGTGAAGATAGGTGAATCGTAGTTCATAGTTTATCTTGTTTTCTCTTTCCTTTTGTTTCCTTTCTTCTGAATGGTTTTGAGGTTAGGTGAAGGGTAGGTGGAAAAAGATGAGGATTCGTTGGGAAAGATAGGTAGGTTACTTTTGCTTCGTGATTTATAGCATATCTTGTTTTCTCTTTCAGTTTTTTAAATTTTCTTTGTTCTGAATGGTTTTGAGGTTAGGTGAGTGGTAGATGGAAAGAGATGGAAATTGGTTGGTGAAAAAAGGTAACTTGCTTCATGATTCATGATATATCGTGTTTTCTCTGTTATTTCTTTAATTTCCTTTGTTCTGAATGGTTTTGAGGTTAGGTGAAGAAGGGTAGATGGAAAAAGATGAGAATTGGATGGTGAGGAAAGGTAATTATTACTTCATGGTTTATGCTATATCCTGTTTTCTCTTTCTTTCCTTTTATTTTCTTTATAGTATATTTAGTTTTGAAGTTATAAGAAGAGTAAGTGGAAGAAGACAATGATTAGTTGATAAAGATAGGTGACTTTTGCTTCGTGATTTGTAGCATATCCTGTTTTCTCTGTCAGTTTTTCTAGTTTTCTTTATTCTGAATATTTTTGAGGTTAGGTGAATGGTAGATGAAAAAGGGTGAAAATTGGTTGGTACAGAAAAGTAATTGTTAATTCATGGTTCATGGTATATCCTGTTTTCTCTTTTTTCCCTTTTATTTTCTTTGTCCTGACTGGTTTTGTGGTTAGAGGAAGGATAACTGGAGAAAGATGAGGATTAGTTGATAAAGATAAGTGATTGTTACTTCGTGGTTCATGGTATATCCTGTTTTCCCTGTCACTTTTTTAATTTTCTTTGTTCCGAATGGCGGTTTTGAGGTTAGGTGAATCGTAGATTGAAAAAGGTGAGAATTGGTTGGTGAAGAAAAATAGTTGTTGCTTCGTGGTTCATAGTATATCCTGTTTTCCCTTTTTCCTTTTTATTTTCTTTGTCCTGAATGGTTTTGTGGTTAGAGGAAGCGTAACTGGAGAAAGATGAGGATTGGTTAGTGAAGATAGCTGATTTTTGCTTCGCGCTTCATGAAATATCCTGCTTTCTTTGTCTTCTTTTCCTATCTTCTTTGTTCCGAGTGTGTTTTGAGGTTAGGTGAAGATGACTGAAGACAAGTTGATGGGATGGCTGATAGTTGCTCGGGTTCTGGCGCATCCTGATCTTTTTCTTCTCTTCTGCTTTTGCTGATCTTGGTCTTAAATGAAGGTTAGGTAGAGTACAATGAGAGTAATCTGATAGAGATAGCTAATCACCGTTTGCTTTCTGTTATACCACGGTTTTCTCTCTGCTTATTCTTCTCTGCTTTGCATGATTTTCGTGTTGAGCGAAGATTATGTAAAGTCGAATGAACATAAATTGAGGGCAATACCTAATCGTTACTTGCTTTCTAGTATACCACGTTGTTTCTTCCAATTTTCTGTATTTTGGATGACCTGAAGTTTGAACGAAGATTTTGCGAAGTGGAATGAGAATAAATTGGTGAAGGTGAGTGCTGGTTGCTTGGTTTCCGGTACATCGTATCTTCTTTCTTCACTTTTGCTCTTTCCTTTGGATAATCTTGCGACTAATCGAAGGCTTGTTGAAATTGGATGGGAATTCATGGAAGC
This sequence comes from Eufriesea mexicana, assembly GCF_001483705.2. Classification (NCBI taxonomy): domain Eukaryota; kingdom Metazoa; phylum Arthropoda; class Insecta; order Hymenoptera; family Apidae; genus Eufriesea; species Eufriesea mexicana. Next base: position 56,530 of record NW_016911716.1, on the reverse strand, counting down.
ACCTGACTCGTTATTGCTTTTTATCCCACTTTGTTTCGAAAAATTTGGAAGTTGGGTGAAGTCGGATGAAGAAACTTATTTGGCAAGAATGTCTCATGGATTGTTGGATTCCGGATTTATTTTGCTCATTTCCTGCTAGAATTTATTCGGTGACTCTATTAGGACTTCCGAGATTTACATAACGGATTATATACAAAGAACAATGGTAATATAATTGTTCATATGAATAAACTTTAATAAATAGTGCAAGAGGTCGAGGTTTTGGGAAAGTTTAGTTTGAGTGAAGCTTTGACAAGGAAATTTAATAAAGAAGATCGTGATAAAAATAGTAGGAACTAGTTATGGTCCTAATCTTATATATGTAGGTACTTTATGACAGTAGTAACCCAATTTTCTATATGGTTATGGTAGTAATTGTAATAACGATTTATATCGGTAATAACTTAGTAATTTTGGCACTTGTCTTTTTTAATAGCACTAATACTTTTTTAAGACTGTCTGTAAAAATGAGCTTAAAAATGTCTGAGCAGTTGAGTGCTCTGTCGAAGTCCTCGTAGTCCTCAAATGCAGAAAATTTAAGAAAATTCGAGGATGTCTATTGTCACCCTCTTTCACGCCCTGTCAGCCATCTGTCCTCATGTAACGTGGGTCTACCTGCCAATCATAGGTAATTAAGGTCTGTTGTCCCAGATGCCCATTGCGTTATTCCAATTACCAAATGTAAGTTCTTAGCACTAGAACTACCAACCCAGTGAAAATGACTGGTCCCAGAATTTTCCTTTTTGCAATCACCGAACACATACACCTGCTTTAAGAATAAAATTGGTATCAACTCGTATTAGGAAAGAACCGTAATCAATATATTCACTCACATTCATCGTACCGTTGAAATTACTATAATCTGTGCGCGTTATAGTTAGGTACCTATTAAAGATCGGTAGTTCTAGTGTTAGTCCTAGGAATAAAATTATTACACTTTGTTGCTATTGGATAAAGTGGATGAAATATTTAAACAATTAAATTTTTGACACCTCTTCCTTCAATGAAGTTAAAACATATATTATATTTAAATAAATATTCCAATTTTCAGAAATTTTGAATATCGTCAACTTTGTTAACATTAGATGATCAGCACTGTTGAATAAATTGTTTAATTAATTATTGGAGAATTCGAATTGAAATTTATTGTGATATTAGTTAATTAAACATTGAAGATTTATAACGTATAATCAGATAAAATTATTTTTCTGTAAATTAGTAGCGTTTTAAATTAATAATTGTCCCTTTAATGAGTGTCAAAGTTATTTCCAAAAGAAAGATGTAAATCAATTGTTTAGTCTTTTCATCATTTTTAGTGGTATATTTTTACAGTCCATAATATTTTATATTTTATTACAGTTTATACAGTTATAAAATTCATGATAATTTTTATTTCGTTATAATTTAATTTCTATCCCTTTTCAAAAAAGGAATTAGTGGACATATTAGAATCCTCATCAGTTTTGATATAAAAAAATTTATTATGAAGAGAGAAATTTGGTCAAAATTATATCACAATAATTATAAGCTTTGTTTTATATTTACAAAATGTTGTATTTAAGTCATCTCATTATGTTGAAAATATCATGAAAGAATTGCAATATATCACACACTGTGTGATCAACTATTGTGCTATAATGCAATGTATTATCGTGCCAATTCCAGTCCTGAATCAGTATTATGAACGATTAATTCTGAAGCAGAAGGAAGAAGGATATGGTAGAAATAATATATCGAATTCTTGCGGAACGATATTTTTCCATTTTTCACGATTACAGCCATAATTCGCCTGGTTGCAAGGAATACTATTTACCATTGGTTTCCTTATTGAACTACTTACTCATACGACTGAACAATTATGATCACGAGAATGTGGAGCAACCGCAGCAATGTGAAAGGAATTGCCAGTGATCGATAACGCATTTCAGGAAATGTGCAAACAAAATTTAGTAGTATCAGTGGCAATTTGTATCCGATGGTATTGTGCATACGTGTTGTACATTGACTGCGACTGGGCTGGAACTAGGTATTAACTAACGTGTGACATTACTGAACTACTTAATTAAATCGCATCTACGTATATGAATGCACCGTTGCAAGCCAACAAATGTCGACGCCTATGCGAATCGAATCATCGATTGATCGAGCTGTTCTATTATTCGGAGGTGTCTCCTGATTTATAGCGATCTCTATTATGTCTCGATAATATATACTTAAAAAGGAATTAAAGAAACATTTAATAATTCACATGAAACTTCAATTTTTGCGAGGAAAGTAATGGGAGTCAAAATTCTACTCTTTGGATGAATTGTTTCTTTGAAGAAATTAATTTTAACTGAAGGAAAAAGTAATTTAATTATTTAAGACCTTAACAATTTGGTAATTGTATATTTATTATATTGTACAGTTTGAACTTTAATCTTTTGAAAATTTATTCTTGAATGTAATAATGTTTTATTGTTTATTGTAGGGTAAATAATACTATGGATCAGAATTCAATTATTGTTTCTTGGAAAAAATTAATACTAAGACTACTAAGGGTGTTATAATGAAAAATGTTTCAGATATTTTATTTTTAAATTTTTGAGAGTATATTGACTGCTTTTGACAAAATCTATACTTATTTCCATTGAGATCGAAACGTAATTGTTTATAATTATAAAATATATGTAGCTATTCATTATAGTGTTAATATTTGAGGGAAAGAAAAATAATATAGTAGAATATAGTAGATCAGGTTTTTTCGATTATTAAATACACGTATATTTACACTATGTAATAATTTTAATTAGTATTCTTAAACTAATATAAGATAAATAATGCTAGGAATCAAAATTCAATTCTTTGGATACGTTTGTTATTTCTTTGAACAAATTCATTATAGGAAAAGAAAAAAGTGACATAACATCTAATTATCTTAATGGATTAATAATTTTATATTTGTAATATGTACTATAAATTTCTATTCTAAAACTGATACAGGATAAATGATGCTAGAAATCAAAATTCAGTTCTTTGGATACGTTTGTTATTTCTTTGAGCAAATTAATTATAGAAAATTATAGAAAATTAAAAAAGATTGAATGATAAAAAATTATAGAAAAAGAGAAAAATGATTTGAGATCTTGATGGTTTGATAATTTTGTACTTATGCTGTACAATTTGGCTTTCTGTTCTTAAATTAAAAATCTTTTAACTTAAGAGTGTCAAAAATCTCGAATTAAGTATCATATGAAGTGTCACTTTGGAGTCTTTGATAGACTCTCAATGGCTCTTCAAAATTTCACGATTGTCTTGTATTTCTTCTCTTAAAACCCTGTAATTTCAGTGTATACATCAGCTTTTAAACATGCAGATGTATTTCATTTGATCAGTATAAGTTCTCCTGTAAATGGAGTCATCTTATATTATTACTGACTTTGTTCAGAAGAAATATTTTGGTGATGACTTATTACAGACAGAAGGTTTTATAGTGTCTTTTAGGTTTTAAGTATCTTTTGAAATAGCTATGAAGAAACTACTTGTAGATCCTGAGCAGATCAGCTGATAGATCTAATAACCACGATCTACAAGCCATTATTTAGTTGTATTAATATACATATAATAATTCCATAAATTATTTCAATTATTTATTATCATTCTTAAATTATCAGAGAATATGTTTCTTAATTCTCAAAGACACTCATCACCAATATCTCCAAGCAATTTGCAACGAAACATATATCAAAATAGGAGAAAGAAGAGAACGTATAAATAACTCTCTTGCAAATCGATTAACTCCCAAGAACAAAAAGTAAAAATTTATTTTAGGTATAAAAAATTAAATAGCAATCAAAATTTTCAAAAAATTCAGGAAATGGAATTAATCACATCGACCCGTGAATAACTCGTCAAATGTTAGGTGTCACGTACAAACCGTGTGCAAATATCATCACCTTGATCCATAGATCATTACTAAATTGTATCAGTATATAAATAATAATCGTACGAATTGTTTCAATTAATTTAAAAAAATTCCAAAATTATCGAAGATTTTTCCTCGTCATCTAAAATACCATTCACCTATATTTTTAAACAATTTTCAGAGAGAGACAGGTGTCAAAACAGGAGAAAAAGATCGAGCAATATATCGAAAGACGGATTTCGCGATTTAACGCGTTGTGGAGGAAAAATAGAACGATATAGTAAGATATAATTTGCATTTATTGCTCTCTGTCTTCTCGATTATTCGTGTTTAACTAAATTGGCGATCGGTCATTTCTGGCAACGCGCTATATCGCGCTTACGGAAATTTATAGCCAAAATTGAATACTCGTAATGGAAATTCGCAGATTACTCGTGCTGCATGCGTATGGATTACGCGCTGAAACTATATACGTATATATATACACACGTAGTTCGAAACTGGCATTAGTCAAACGTAGCTTTAAATGCATTTACAGCCATTCCCTTAAACTGATTCTATACAAACGCTACTAAATAGGGGAAAACCGAATATTGATAATCGCGATGATATTTGCTAACTCCATCAATACTTGACACTTGCTGCTTATGATCATGGTATCGGGGCATACTTAAAAATGCAATAATATTTGCCGGATAACATAATATTTCATTTAATCTGCACTTCGCTCGCGAGTTTCAACGAGACTCGACGTTAAATTGGCAAATAAATGAAATATTTAAGAAATAGTAGGTATTAAAATCATACGTGGGATAAATTTTATTCGAAACATTACGACAGTTCGTTCAATTTAATTCTTAATTCCTAATGGATGTCAGATTATACTGCGCGAAATTTTGTCATAAATTTCATTTATTTATGGGAGTATGAGAGTAACGAAAAATATTCGCCGAGAAGCTGTCACGTATTAAAAAACTGTAAACAAAATTAGAAGGATGACAAGTATTAAAATGATAAAATAAATTGCCGTGAATTTCGTTAAAATTTATCGGAATCAATTTTTTGCCAGATCTTGTTTCGCAAATATTTTCCTCGCGAGTCCGATTTATTTCTGAAGGAATAAAAATCGCGGAAAATTCTACAGCAATTTGTAACGTCATCTTTCGTCTATTTTCCGATTATTTGCTGAAAAATTGTCATGTATTAAGAAAACAGAGAAATAATACGTGAAATATACAGAGAAATAAATACGTGAAAACGACAAACGTGAAAATCATTACAAAATATAAATATTGTTAAAAT
>NW_016911716.1:49315-50239 GCF_001483705.2 Eufriesea mexicana | reverse complement strand
TATAATTTATAAATATAGTATATATATATAAATATTTTTGAAATTGATTTTGAGTTAACAAATGTCAAATTTAATTAAATTTGTTATATTTGATAAAATCTCGTTGGATATGCAATTTATTTAAATGATTATTTCTCCCAAGTATAATAATTATTTCTGAGAAAATGCTGGCGTACTAGAAAGCGGTAAATAAAAATACTAGAACAAGAATCAGGAGGCCCTTTATGTTATATAGCGGTGATTAGCGTCGCATGTACTGTATGCAGGAAATTGCATAGGAAATTACATCTTTCCTGTGAATATGTCGCGCACGAAGTAACCGAAACGACTGCACTCTATTTAGCCAATGGTTAATCTTTCGAAATTATACACGAACGTTAATCGCTATAACGAATATTCCCATCGCGATGAAATTAAAAAGGAAACCCCATAAAATTTTAAACATTAATAAATAAGATAACATAAAATGACATAACATTCAGCCATACGTTTAACATAAGAAATAATTAATTTTCAACTGTAACATTTTTGTATTCTCGTATTCCTGTTTCCTCGATAATTTCATTTTGTCATGTAGGTCAGACGAGTTACCCTTTCCTTTCTTATGCACGAGCAGCCAAGAAAGCACCGTGCATTTTTCACATGTAAGCCGCGTTTAATACTTTACACATATACAGCCACGGCTACCACTTTTCGTTAGAAATTATGGGTAAATATGGAAGCATTCGGTTGGAAAACAGCGCTTATAAATGTACCATAATTTCCCGATCCATTCTTTCCCTTACAGCGTGGAGGAAATCAATAGAGGGTAAATCAGATTCGGTTCGTCTTTAATAAACTGTGAAATCAAATTTAATAAGAAAGAGTCTGAGTTATTGTCGAAGTATTACTTGAAGCGCGTGAAGAGGAAAAAAGGTGTAGGGA
>NW_016911716.1:41861-49269 GCF_001483705.2 Eufriesea mexicana | reverse complement strand
ACGTTTCTTTAACTCAGTTTTATATATTTATTATTTTGTATTTAGCTTATATGTGTGATGAAAATATTTTTAATAGAGAACTAGGTGAATTGTATTTAATCGATTTTAATTCGATGCAAGAAATATATAAAATTTTTGCCATGAGTTACAGAGAATATTTAATACCTGAAATAGTACAGTCATTATTATTGAAAAAAATATACAATTATAGTTAATATTAATTAAGGTGTTTAATTTTAATTTTTATAAAATTCTGAAAACAATTTACTTGGGGAAATTATGGAATATAAAATCTAAATTCTGAGGGTGATTCGAATAATTTAATAGACACGAAACTAATAAAAGCTTGGTTACCTAGGTATTCGAGATTCAATCTACTGCAAAAATATAACAAAGTCACTGACCTCTCGATCGAAAATGGAATCTTACAAATTCACAAAATTAATTCTCCAATTTATGCAAGAATTTATATATCATGTATTAACTTTCCAGTCTACACGAAAGTGAGGAAAGCTCGGTTACTTATGTATTCAACATCCATTAACCCCGTGCATCTATTAGTACTACTGTGCAGACGTATATAATTTGCAAATTTTTCTTTTCTTTCGTTTCCACCAATACAGAGTGAAGAATTAACGAAACCACTATGTAAATAAATAAATACACGGTTATTCATAACCTTCTTTCCAAGCTTCCTTCTCTAGATAGTAAGAGCAGTCAACGAGTCATCTTTGTACCCTAACACCTGTCAAGTCCCCAAAGCACGCGATATTCATCCCTAAACGCTTAAGACTATGTCTAAAACCCATTCTGTACGCATCTCTAGACTTTATCATGGATATTAGGCATTTAGACATTTATCATAGACTGTATCATGAATATTCTTTACAAATCCTCGTGCTAGGTACAATTAATACTTAATACAATTAATATACGAAGGCCAGGAAGATCTTGATCACCTGTCCCACGTCGAGTCCTCAACCACACACCCAAGAACACCCAAAAGCGCCCAAAGGTACCTCGAAAGTAACCTAACCAGCGAATCCATAGCAACTCGCGGTGAGGTCAGCCCACGCGAAGGCACTTTTGCCCGCGAAGCTATCGATATTCGTCTTCGCGATTAGATGCGGTGGCTTGATAGACGGTGGCCAGCAATGAACATGATCAGCAAAGGACCGCCTCCGGAATATGGAGAAAATCCGAGGATGAACGTAGCAACGGCAATTCCGGCGTTATCTACGCTCGTCTAGGGACAATGCATCATGCATCGCGTTGCCATTGCCCGGCGTCGTAGAAGCCGAGCGCTGGCAGTATACCATTGGCCATAGCGCAGTTTGAGCTATGCATTGGCCAATATGTCGTTCATCCCCTAAATCACGACGATTTACAGTTGAGCTCGGGCCGCTATCGATGCCGGCTCGTCTATACCTAACCTACGCTCTTTCGTTTGTCACAGCGTTTGACGAAATAAAAACTGCCACCGTTCAAATCGCGTCTTTCCTCTTCCTCTCTGTCCTCTCCTCCCCTGTGTTACTCTTGATTTTCTTTTTATTTTGTTGCTCACCCGCGCTTTGTTCAGACGCCACCGACCGACGGTTAACCTATTTCGTCGAGACAATAACGCGTCAAAGATAGCGACGCGGACAAAGAGGCAGGGGAATAGGACTGGGCTGTTAGGACCTAGGGGTAGAAAGGAACGACGCGGTTGTAGCAGTCTGTTGCGTCTTGTCAGATCCACTGACGTTGGTTTCTCGCGAGATAATCCAAATACGCTTTGATTAACCCTTTCGCTACGACGAGGATCGTTGTGGAGTCATTCTTGTAGAACGATGCGACGTGTCAAAGATGGAAACACTGCGATCTTTACGATTCTTTAGCATTCGGGGTCAAGTCTTTCGAAGAAGGAAATAGAAAGGAAAAGTCGACCATCGCAATAGTGCTTGCAATTCTCTGCGAAGAGAGCTAAACAGGATGTAGTAGGTAGCACCTGTCTTAATTTTCAGCCCAACTTTTGTATCCGGTGACTATAGTCACCCGTTGTGTAGATGGCATCTCGTGGCCGTTGATTATAGTCGCACGTAATATAGTAACACGAAGGAGTTAAGCGCTTCTTCTGAAGAAAGATGTGCGTTTTCGAGGAGTTAGTACGTTGGAGGTTCGATGGTTAATTTTTGGAGCGATGCAGTTGTGAAGATCCCACTCATGAGATTGTGACGATGGCTTGTGGTTCCTACTGTGCTGCCAGTTGGTGTTGGTATCCCCCTTGGTTGTTGTGATATGATAGGGTAACAGGTAGAAGGACGTAAAGAAGGGGTGCGTTTCGTCCTGTGCTTGTTAATGAACTCATCAATAACTCTTTCTATCAGGCCCTGCCTTAGATGAGAGATACTTAGGTAGCGTAGGAACTTCTGTTTATGGAAGGTATCCCTTTAGTTGTTGTACTATGATAGGATATCAGGTAAAAGAACGTAGAGAAGAAGGGATGTGCTTCGTGCCCTGGACCTGCTAGTGGACTCGTCAGTAAGGCTTCCTAGCAGGTCCTGTCTTAGATGAGGGGTACTTAGGTAGCGTAAGAACTTCTATTTATGAATGATATTTCCCTTGATTCTTGTATTATAATAAGATAACAGGTAGAAGGACGTAAAGAAGAGATGCGTTTCGTCCTGAGCCTGCTAGTGGACTCCTCAGTAAAGCTTTCCAGCAGGCCCTGCCTTAGATGACGGATACTTAAGTAACATAAGGACTTCTATTTATGGAAGGTCGAGGGTTCACCGAGGACTTTCTCGCAAGTTCTCGAACTTCCCTCAAGTAAGGATCCATTTATTGGCGAGGGTGTGAACGTTGATCGCTACACAATGGTGTCTGGTTCCCCTAGTTCGGGGATCGAGGTTCAGATAGGGGGTATCTCACGATGGAGTTGGATGTAGACGCTTTTATTGCTAGGGAATATACATTTTTGCCATGAGCGTGTATTTTGACTAGATGTGCATGAACTATTAAAGCTTCTCGTGTTGGGAGCCTTCTGTGTTCGGTTGGCCAAATTGGGTAACATAGTCTACGAAATGTCTACGATCATCTGAAATATAGATGTCTTTAGATATTCCTGTCTACAGTCTCTTTATCTGAAGTCGTTTATCTTAATATAGCTCCTGTTTTGTTGTGTTTGCTTGTTGTGATCAATACTCGCTGGAGGTAGGTCTGCGATGTGTGTATTGGCGACGACGTCTTATAAAAATGAATCTATAACAAGGGGGAATAGCGAGGAAGGAAAAATGCGAACTTGAAGAGTATGAAGTATGGGTAGAAAGCGTTCTAGAAATAATTGTTTACAATTGTTATATAGAGGTTCGTTCGAAAACGATTATGGAAAATCGAAATGACATAATCGTTATGGCGAGAAATGTTTTAAGGTGTATTGGTTCCGGTTGGGATTACAATGGCTTCTGAAATATCAGTTCTATATTGCTCCCATATGGGCTCCTACATCACATCGGAACCTATTTTAAAAGCTACTGGACTGTAATCGAAATCGATATCTTTACTGATTTCGATTCTTCATATCTGCGATAGAAAATATTGTTTGGAGTATTAGAATTGATATTATAGCAATTTTCTACTTGCTTTTATGATATCGATAATGATGTACCATAAAATCGAGTCTACACGTTCCAGAAAATAAGAATTCCTCGAAACTGGCGTCGATTAATTATTTTCAACCCCTAAAGTCTATAATCAATCTATAACCACCGTGCATACTTGAAAAATTGGAATATCCCACCTGCTTATTAAAAATTTAGGCCAGCAGAAATATAGGTCTAAATATTAGGTCACCAAACGCAGTAATTCGAGTCTAGTTCGTTTCTGATTAATGAGTATGATTTATAACGCTAATAATACGCTCCACCGGAAATCTTCAGCGACTTATCGTTTATTTAGCTTCACTGTCTAACTGCTATATCGAATGATAACGAATTCGCGTATTAAATTCGGCATTTAATTCGCAATAATTACCAGGGCAACTGTCTAGTCGATTCTGTGGATAGAAATGGACACCAATATTTTTGACATTTTTTAACAGTTAAGATATTAATATATTTGGATAAAAATATGTAAACTGTAGAGTCACGCAGTCTTTACTACGCTGGAGAGTACTTCTGCTCTAAATTTCCGCAGACTAGGGACTGAATCTGACTTAGTCTCTACTCTAACTAAGTCTTAAAGACTGCTACTAATAACGAGCAACTCTTACTAGACTTGCTCTTAAAAGCAAGCATTTTTCTTACGAGAAATGTGTTAGTTTTAATAGACACCATAAAGGTTGTATTTTTCTAGGTATTTTTGGACTGTACCCCCAAAAATTGTAAGCTACTATAAGAATTACTAAAACGATCACTATAATAAGGGTTATCTGGGCAATAGTGGTTCTAGTAGACAATAGGGGTGGTAGTAGCCAAATGCAATAATTCGAGATTAGTTTATCTGTAATTAATAAGTCTTTAAATCTTATTTACAATTAATTAGAAATTTATTTAACTCCATGACCATGATCACTGCATTCGATACAAAAGAAAGTAAAAATGAAAATATTTCATTCATCAAATTGAAGATGTCAACTCGTCAATTGTCATGAGAACCATATTTAATCGCATCTAAATATGATGTAATTTTCACTAAGACTAGTTGAGATTCCCGAATTTTTAAATACAAAAATTCTTTTAAATTAGAAGCTATTAACAACCAGTGAACTGCACGAACCTGACAAAATTTCAAAATATAATAATCCACCCACTAAAACTTTAAACTGATTTTTCTAAAGTAATAAAATGGAATTTTTCAAAATAATTGTAAAATAAATTTAAACACGGATAGAAATTAAATTTCCAAAGATGCATAAATATTTAAACAGTTTTCTACTTGTTACTGACAGATCTATCATGTGATCTGTGGATGAAAATTTAAAATTGATTTTATTAAAATATCAGAACGAAGCTAAGAATAAATAAATGAATGTGATATAAATTTAGGAAGTAACGTAAAATCTATGTTCTGAAATATTCATGCTGACATCTCGTTTAATAATAGATCTTTCTATCTGCGGTCGGCGAATTCTGGAAAATTGCAGTTCTGGGTTAAACCCAAATATTTTCGAAATTATATCCACGCGTGGATATCGACTGTCGAGCATTTCCCGTAATTCCTGGTAACCTAAAAATCGATGGAAATTGATTTGTAACCCTTCGCGAGAACAATACTCGGTGGCTATAAATCACGATATATTTTAGTACTTGTCAATGATTTATCGAACGAGGCTATCGCGAAATGGCCGATTCCCCGGTAAGAATTATTCGCACGTGACGAGGTGACGTTACAGGCGAAAAATGAAACACGTCACGCTTCCTGTTTTGCCCCCTTTCCTTTTTCCGTTACTTAAAAAATTACGCTCGATCGGTTTTATAATGGATCGACGTTGGCCCCCGCGAGCGAATCGGGCCCCGTTCAATATTTTAAATTGTTGATCCCGCATAATAGAAACCGAAATCCTCCGGTCGTCGACCGATCGCGCGCGTCCCTGGCTCGTCGTTCCATCGGCAGAGACAATTTTTCGCCATGGAACAAGCGTTCACAGCGTTCACGCGAGAAACGTTCTTGCCGGCAGAACGATCAATTTATCACAAAGTGCTTCTATTATGCGTTCCACAATACACTTTCGATTCCGTCGCATTGTTACGAACGTACCAGAACGAATCGTGAGACCAGCCACCGGCGACTGAATGCATCGTGAAAAGGCGCCCTCCATTCCAAACAAGCGGGTTAATTGAAGTAGCGCATCAATCGTTAATTCGTTTCGAAACGTCATTAATTAAGAACTTGATTATCGTCACGATCTAACGCTCGCGCGTTATCAATCGCGTGTATGTACTATTTTCTTTTCTTCCCATTTTTTCGTTGTTTCTCTTCTGCTTTCGTTCGAGCTTTATATTTTGGAGTATTTGACTATGTTCTTTTCTCGTTTAAGTGTTATATTTTGCAAACGTTGACTATCTTTTCTTTTTTCGTTTATGTTTTATATTTTAGAGTCGTTGACTATCCTTTTTCCTCTTTTCATTTTTAGTTTACGTTTTATATTTTGAAGTCGTTGATTATCTTTCCTGTCTCCTTTTTTCATTTTTCGTTCACGTTTTGTATTTTGAAAACGTTGACTATCTTCTTTTTCCATTTACGTTTTATATTTTCAAATTGGTAGCTGTCTTTCTCCCTCTTTTCCATTTTTCGTTTACGTTTTATATTTTGGAGTCGTTGACTATCTTCCCTTTCTTCTTTTTTTCATTTTTCGTTTACGTTTTGTATTTTGAAAACGTTGGCTATCTTCTTTTTTCGCTTTGGTTTTATATTTTAGAGTTGATAACTATCTTTTTCCCCCTCTTTTTAATTTTTCCTTTACGTTTTGTATTTTGGAAACGTTGAGTATCTTCTTTTTCCGTTTATGTTTTATATTTCAGAATCGTAGACTTTCCCTTTGCCTCTTCTTCATTTTTCGTTCACGTTTTGTATTTTGAAAACGTTGACTATCTTCCCTTTCCCTTTTCTTTTCATTTTTCCTTTGCGTTTTATATTTTAGAAATATTGATGATCTTCTTTTTTCGTTTACGTTTTATATTTTAGAGTTGGTATCTATCTTTTTCCCTCTTTTTCATCTTTCGTTTACGTTTTCTATTTTGAAAACGTTGACTATCTTCTTTTTCCGTTTACGTTTTAAATTTCAGAGTCGTTGACTTTCCTTTTCCTCTTTTCCATTTTTCGTTTACGTTTTATATAATATTTTGTAGTCGTTGACTATCTTCCCTTTCCTTTCCTTTTCATTTTTCGTTTACGTTTTATATTTTAGAAACGTCGACTATCTTCTTTCTTCGTTTACATTTTAAATTTCAGAGTCGTTGACTTTCCTTTTCCTCTTTTTCATTTTTCGTTTACGTTTTATATAATATTTTGTAGTCGTTGACTATCTTCCCTTTCCTTTCCTTTTCATTTTTCGTTTACGTTTTATATTTTAGAAACGTCGACTATCTTCTTTCTTCGTTTACATTTTAAATTTCAGAGTCGTTGACTTTCCTTTTCCTCTTTTTCATTTTTCGTTTACGTTTTATATAATATTTTGTAGTCGTTGACTATCTTCCCTTTCCTTTCCTTTTCATTTTTCGTTTACGTTTTATATTTTAGAAACGTCGACTATCTTCTTTCTTCGTTTACATTTTAAATTTCAGAGTCGTTGACTTTCCTTTTCCTCTTTTTCATTTTTCGTTTACGTTTTATATAATATTTTGTAGTCGTTGACTATCTTCCCTTTCCTTTCCTTTTCATTTTTCGTTTACGTTTTATATTTTAGAAACGTCGACTATCTTCTTTCTTC
>NW_016911716.1:39625-40299 GCF_001483705.2 Eufriesea mexicana | reverse complement strand
TAAAAGGGTTAAATATTTTATTTCTCATTAATCATTTGTGGACTTTCTTGTAATTTTTATGTACTATTTGAATATAGAAAATTATTGTATAAAGTATGACAATATTATAATAACAAATTTTTAATAACACTTTTAATAAAATTTATGTTATTCTTGACTATGATAACGTATGGTTTCATCATTTCTAAAAAACACTATTGGAAATTACAAAACTCAAAGTGCACTTTTTTAAAGATATAGATAAACAAATAATATAAATTAACGATAAAGTAATATTTTAATACTCCAACTCCAAAAGTATAATATTCTTATTCCATCATTTGTCTATATATTTATTAAATAACTCCTCCTAAATTCCACTCGATGACCCAAATCATAACAAGCAAGTAATATAGATTAATAATCAAAAGAAATACATTAATACTCATTAATACTCTGAAAGTATAATACTTTTCATTCCAACGTTATTTATATACCATCCATTTATTCGTTTATTAAATAACACCCCCTAAATTCTGCCCGAAGTCCCCGAAATCATAAAACACTCTAATATACCAGAACACCGTGTCTGAAATATCAAATGGCCCTCATACGATACTAACCATAATGAGATTCTATATTTTATTTTAAATCGTCGTGGTAATTACTATTACGGAATTGATGTCGACACTCTT
>NW_016911716.1:26391-39613 GCF_001483705.2 Eufriesea mexicana | reverse complement strand
CTATCTAGGTTAGCGACGCTTTGTTGGTATGTACCGTGTCCGTCATTTAATTTCATCAGGACACGCCGGAAATCCATTTAGAAAATTGTGCGTGTCAGAAAACAGAAGTAATATACAGGGATGAGCGTGGGTGACAAACATTTCCTATCACGTGACACGCAATGATAACCATAACTCAGCTGTATCAAACGAGTACACAGGACGCATGAGATACGACATAATCGTGCGTATATACGTCAGTGGTAATGCGAACCTGAAATTAGTCTTTATGAAAACAAACGTGGAAAGAATTATCTAAATGCTGAAACTACGATACACTATTTCGAAAGTGCCCGTCGCGTGTCACTGAAAATCCCATGATCATCTTCGAGGGTGTGACTCGTTTCATTAACACCGGAACTACCAATCCAGTCGAAATGACTGGTCTCAGAATTTCCCTCTCTGCAATTACAAAAAGACGTATATCTGCTTTTAAAAAAATTACCATCGACTCATATCGAGATAGAACTGTAATTAATATACTTACTTGTCATCGTCGCACCATTAGAAGTACTATTATCTGCGTCATGTTTAGGTACACAATTAAAAATGAGTAGTTCCAGTGTTAAACGTATTCACCCCTTAACCGTTTGAGTTCTGAAAGGAAGTTTTTAAATTCCTAATAAATTCTAAATATCTTAAATCTTTCGCATTGTACATTGTCTCTCAGCTTGGTACCATTTTCCAAAAGCTAAGCTCTAGAAAACGATACTAATTACAAGGTCTCATCACGCGAAGAGTCCCAAGCAGCGCAGTCACGCTCTTATTATGTCGAAAAATCCTAGTACATTTCGAGCTCTATGCACAACTGACGGTGATATCACTGACTATAGAATTGGCAAAAAAAAAACACAATCACGTTACCTAGCATCTGTTATATTATATGTGCGAAACATAGATTATGGCAAGCGCTATTGCATTAATTGTGTTCTTTTTAAAGCTTCTGGGACTCAAACGGTTAAATACAACGGGAATTTGGAGAAATTAGTTTGGAGAGTGTCAATTTATTTATTAGGATTTTTTAGGTATAATATTTCAAGACGAAACGGATAAAGACAGGAAATTTTTGTTAAAAATAGGAACTACGTTTGGAGAACTGAACTTGAAATGGAAATTTTTCAAATTGAAGAAATTAAAAACGCGGAAAGAGAAATAGTATAAATTCTTTATTCGTATTGGTACTAAATAGTTAAAGAGGTGTTGAAATACATATATCATAGAAATCTTCAAATGCCAATAATTAAAGAAGAGCACTGTGTCCAGAAAATTATAGCTGAAAAGTAGAGACTTTCCAGGCTTTTTACAGTTCCCCATAAAAATATTCGCATGCTTGCGTCCTAAATTTTGAATAAATCAATAGGAGTATTAAAATCGAAGCTTCGAAAATAACGTCAATTTAACAGTCGCGTGTATAAAGAAAAATAAATAAAAATCATTGCTCTGTGTGCACTTGTGCTTACCTGTCTAGAGATCTATTTCTTCACATTTCTTTTAATTAGACAGATTTTCTTTAGTCATGTTTCCCAAAAATATTCACATACTTGCGTCCTAAATTTTCAATAAATTAGTAAAAATATTATAATCGAAACTCCAAAAATAATATAAATTTGATACAATCACGTATGTGAAGAAAAATAAATAAGAGCATGATTTCGTACTACCTGTCTAGAAATCTATTTCTTCACGTTTCTTTTAATTAAACAGATTTTCTTTAGTCATGTTTCCCAAAAATATTCACATACTTGCGTCCTAAATATTCAATAAATTAGTAAAAATATTATAATCGAAGCTTCAAAAATAATATAAATTTGATACAATCACGTATGTGAAGAAAAATAAATAAGAGCACTAGCGTCTACCTGTCTAGAAATTTATTTCTTCACATTTCTTGTAATTAAACAGATTTTCTTTAGTCATGTTTCCCAAAAATATTAACACACTTGCGTCCTAAATTTTCAATAAATTAATGAAAATATTATAACCGAAGCTTCAAAAATAATTCAAATTTGATACAATCACGAATGTAAAGAATAATAAATAAGAGTATAATTTCGTACTAGCATCTACCTGTCTAGAAATCTATTTCTTGTCATTTCTTTAAATTAAACAGATGATTTTAGTCATTTCTTTCACGTAATTTTCTTCTGACACGTTCTCACCGTATTAAAGAATTGCAAAGTACCCCATGTACGTTCCCCACCTAACCTGTGTGTTTGTTGTATAACAATCGTATATCTATTATAAAATTATAAATTACACACGTCTTATATCGTAATCGTTCACTCCCACGCTTCTTATAACAAACTGAAATTCCTTATAACAAATTGACTCTGATCCATAGCAACTGCACGACACCACGCATTCTAGATCTTCCACTCGCACTTCCAAAAACATACATATCTACCATTACTCGACCTCACACATTTGCATTCACACTAATAAAACCAAATCCACAACCTGAACTTGCCCCGAAAGCGCGACTTTCGATTTTTCTCGATGGTTCGTCAGCTAACAATAAGTATTAATGCCTGCCGTGGGGTCGATGTAACGTCACGTGATCGTAAAATCATATGTGACGAAAGAACGGGTCACGAATACGGAATGGTCGCGTGTCAGCTGCGTGGTGACCCATATTCCCCAGAGTGGAACGTAAGCCAAGTCCAGGCTTATGGGCACCACGTGTGCATCGATGCACCGCGAGGTCTGGAAGCGACCAACCAAACCGAGATTCGATTCTGTTCACCCCGCTAGCTTTTCCTCGCACGGAGAATTAATAGAGGTCTCTTCGACGGCCACCAACATGGCCGCCGCGCTGGCTGACCCCAGCGTGCCGCATGGATTCGCGCTTCCTCCGCTAGAGGCGTGCGTGCAGCCCCGGCAGGGCCTGCAGCGGTAGTTGTCCCTCTAAATCAACGTTTCACCGGTTGCCTCGCAAAATTAAGGAAATCCTTGATCTACGAGCCATCCGTTTTCGATTCTTGATCTATGGCATCTCGCTGGCACTTTTGTGCGTTCCTCTCCGCATTGTCCTGCCTGAATGGATTTGATTTCTATCCCCCGGTGTAGCCGGGATCGCCGTTCCATTCCGGCTCTTCCAGCGCGTATAGAAATGTCTCGTAAGTTCGGCTGCGTCGGTATTATACGAACCGGGCAGCGATACCGTATTGCGACCAAGAAAGTCCGCGCTGAAATTGCCAGTTTATCTTGCGACCTGACGCAACGTCCCGATGCGTTGTACATCAGCGGAGATTTGTATACGTTCGATTGTGGCCCGGTCCAATGGCACCGGCTGCAGTCGTAAAAACTTGAGATTGTCTCGGTCCAAAGACATCTATTGAGCTTCCTTTTTCCTCGCGTAATGGTAAGCTCGGGTTTTAAGCTGATTTTATGATGGATGTCGCGTGGTCGGTTATTTTCATGGATATTGACGTTAGAATGCTTTATGGGGTTGCGGCTGGATCGAGGATGGCTGAATTTTAAGAGTTGGATTAGGAAATGGTTTTGGCTGTTTGATGATGGAAAGGTATGGTTATAAGCTTTCGCTGTGTACATTTTAGGCTACTTAGGAATCCTGAGCCTTTAGTCACAACGAGGGAGGTATCCTCGAGTTTATGATATATTTTGCGTATTTTGTTTTGATATTTTCTTTCTACAGGAAACTTTATGATGTTTGGGTATGATGTGCGTTTTTTGAACTGTATATTACGTATGATGGTAATTTTGAAAGTATAGTTAGTAGAAATAATGAAATAAAATAATTGGAACCGTATGTTACGTGTGATGGTAATTTTGAAAGTGGTATAGTTTGTAAAAATAATAAAATAAAATTATTGGAACCGTAATATTACGTGTGATGGAAATTTTGAAAGTGTAGTTGAAAGTATAGTTGGTAAAAATAATGAAATAAAATAATTGGAACCGTATGTTACGTGTGATGGTAATTTTGAAAGTGGTATAGTTTGTAAAAATAATGAAATAAAATTATTGGAACCGTAATATTACGTGTGATGGAAATTTTGAAAGTGTAGTTGAAAGTATAGTTGGTAAAAATAATGAAATAAAGTAATTGGAACCGTATGTTACGTGTGATGGTAATTTTGAAAGTGGTATAGTTAGTAAAAATAATAAAATAAAATTATTGGAACGGTAATATTACGTGTGATGGAAATTTTGAAAGTGTAGTTGAAAGTATAGTTAGTAAAAATAATGAAATAAAATAATTGGAATTTTCTAAAGATTGTTTAATTTTTAATATTAGATCATTTTCTTTATTTTTATAAATTGCGATTAGTGTCTTGTGAATTCTTGAAAATTTATTTTTTAATGTTTCTTAATTTATATTATTTACTTTTGAGATTAAATATATTTTCCAAAAGTAAGTTCGTGTTTCGTTCTGAAAAAGCAGTTCTAAGCAGTGACTGTAGAACCAAAATACGTAGAGTAGAAACCACTATACTCCACAGCTATGTTACAACAATGTAATTAGTAATGAATGCATAATGAGTAACTAAAGGAAGCCAGCAGTGAACATCTACAAGTTTCAATCTCCTTGAGTTATGATAAATGTGGATTTTCTGTGTAAAATTGAAAGAGGAAGATTCTAAGTTAATTAATTATTTGGAATCCTAATCAATATATTTCTTAAGTAATAGTATTTCTTTCGACAATTCTTTAAAATTATCTCAGCTTTTTCAATAAATTATAATGCATTTAAATAAATGTAATTTGATATGGTCAGTATTAAATAGAACTGGATTTCCCAAAACTTCTTGAAACTTACAGAAGTTTCGAATTTCAAGAATTTAAGATTTTACACTTTCTTCGTAATTCGAAATCCTCGAAACTCGAGTAAGGAAATTACAAATGGACTTCTCGAGGTATCAAAACTCCTCGAGATCTTGGATACTTTCAAGTTTCGAGAATTCGAAATTTTATCCTTATTTAGCTATACGAAATTTTCGAAACTCGTATATTATACATTTATTAATAATTTACGTTAGAATTATTATTTAATATGAAACTTTATACTCACATCTAGTTATTAATCACATAAAAGGGCTTTCAAGAGATACAAGAAATTAATAAATAAAATAATAAGATTAATTGAAATATTATAAATTTCGAATACTTCAAATTCCATTCGAACTCCAAAAATTTCAAATTTCAAAATCTTACAAGCTTTTAAATAAATCTTTGCAATCAGTATTACATATATAATAGTGTGTTCAAACTATTAATAAAATACAACCATTATACAAGTATTTCAGTTTATAATACTTCAGACAACTTGTAGAATTTCACTAATTTCAATTTCCAAAATCTTACAAACATTTAAACAAATTTCTGAAATTGTTATTGCATGTATAATGGTGCATTCAAATTATTAGTAACATACAATCATTATACAAGTATTTCAATTTCTAATATTTCAAACGACACATTGAATTCCACTGATTTCAGCTTTCAAAATCTTACAAACATTTAAACAAATTTCTGAAAATATTATTGCATGTATAATGGTGCATTCAAATCATTAGTAACATACAATCATTATACAAGTATTTCAATTTCTAATATTTCAAACGACACATTGAATTCCACTAATTTCAGCTTTCAAAATCTTACAAACTTTTAAACAAATTTCTGAAATTATTATTGCATGTATAATGGTGCATTCAAATCATTAGTAACATACAATCATTATACAAGTATTTCAATTTCTAATACTTCAGACAACATATAGAATTTCTCCAATTTCAGCCCCCAAAGTCTTACAAACTTCAAACAAATCTTTGCAATCATTATCATATATATAATTATATATCTTAATTATAATAACACATAACCAACATATAACTATTTAAATATACCTCAAACAACATATCAAATTCCACCAATTTCAGCTTCTAAAATCCTACAAATTACAATTACAAATTTTTAAACAAACCTCTGCAATCATTATATAAACACCTATACATTCAAACTATCACTGACACATATAACCATCATACGAGTACTTCAATTTCATAGATAACACGTGCAACTCCACGAACTTCAGTTTCCAGAAGCAGCTTTTACAAACCTGAAAATTAACCCTTTGCACTCGAGAGATGACCCTGAGTCACCATTTCATCAAATCTGGAAGATCGATATTAATTAATATATTAAATTTAATATAATGTATCAGTATGCGAGGTGTCAAAATCAAATAATTCTACAATTCTATTATTATAAAATTCTTTATTTACTGCTCGAAAAAGTATCGTCAGTTTTTTAATAGAGAATCTTTGATTTTCCACTCTTCTCTAGCCAAAAAATCGTCGAGTGCAAAGGGTTAAAAAAATGAGGAAAATGCTTTCGAATCAGCCGGAATATCAGCAATTCGAAAATCGAGACAACTCGCGACCCCAAAGGTCTAATTGTAAGCAAAAAGGCGTGATCCGAGACGCCCATACGCCGTGCATACACGTAGCAAGCAGCATTGCATGCAGCCGGTACCGTAACGTGACTTCGGTAGTAGCCTTATTTCACAACGTATTCACGTTTTCCATTGGCGATATCCCGCGATCGTAACGATCAGCATGATAATAATGACGTTTATGCCCGGCATTGCCATCGCGGCGAGCGTCGATGAAGGCGACGATAATAAAGCTGCGCCACAATTCCACCTCTCGAACGGGAATCATCGCTCTGTCGGAAGTTGGGCAGAAAGAGACAAAGAGACGGCTGGCGAGCAATAATAAATGATATCCCATTGCGACTGCTTTATTGAAAATCCAGTTTCGCCGCTTAAACTGCGATGGATGCGTCGCGACGTTTCATCCCGTCGTCCAACTTTTTCCCAACTGCTAAATGTCACAGAGCTGGTCTTGCATTCGCCATCATAGATTTTTCTAGCTGTGCTACAAGCCGCGTGTTTAAAACCGCCCCCGGAAATCGCCATTCCGGTGTTTTTCACGTGTAGGATGTTGGAGTTAGGTCAGTGGACTGGTACCACGCCGTGCAGGTGAAATTAAAAATCGTCGAAGGGATGAGGGAGGGTAGTTTTAGAGCTGGCATAAGGTAGAAGGGTTGTGAATTGGTTAAGGAATATTTTTTTTGTTTTTCAGTTTGAGTTTGACACTTTGTAATTTGATGTTTGTTCGATTGATTTCGCATTTTATGGCAGTTGGGAGTTTATGGTCGGGTCACGTAGATTTACGTTTTTCGATCCTAGGATGGGTCGCGTGAAGTAGGTATGGTTCTGAGAGCGTGTGAAGAGTGTTTGGGATCGACGAGAGAGCGAAGTGTTTCTAAGACGTGAAAAATGGGTGCTTGAACAGAGTGAGGGGATGTTTGAAGTAATTCGTGAAGGATGAGAAATTGGGGAGTGTATGACAGAAATTTTGGGTGCGTGAGGTAGAGGAGTATTGGCACAGTTTTGAGGGAATCGTGGAAATGTATGAGTTTTCTGTGGTTAGGTGAGGAAATCTAGGTGGGAATTTATGTAGATAAGTTATCGAATATAGGAAGTGATGATGAATCAGAGAATTGTGATGGAGATGGTGGTATTTCTGGCAGTAATGACAGTATATATGTCAATTTTGTCAATTTTTCGCTTTGCTAGAGTGATTGTTGCACAAAATATCACACTCTTGAGAAATACTGAATATATTAATAAATAATTTTGTAAGATTTTATTAACATTAATGTTCAGTTAATTAAGCTGCAACGCTTCAAAGCTGAACGCGCATGTGTATGTTTGTATGATTGATTTGGGGTTTTAGGATATGTCCCAAAATTCGCGCAAGATTTGAATTTTGCGCCATTTGTTGGGTAAAGTATTGACAACAAAGGGAAAAAGACAGAGTGACAACTGATGGTTCAGGGTTATTAAAAATGGAGCGCTATATGAAAGAATAACGCGTCTTCATTGTATTTAATTTTTATTTATTTATTTATTTTATTTTATTTTATTTTATTTTTTTTCAATATTTACAATTTTTAATTAAAAACCTGATTTCTGTCAAACTTATATTTTGCGTAAAATTTGGGACACGCTATATATCAATTGGAAGTTTGAGAATTGGTTGTTGTTGTGAAAGGTTTGAAGATGAATGAAAATTCTTTAATAAAGCATATATGTAGATGCCAATAATTATGCAAGATATGAATACTTCTTTGATTTTGTATTAATTAGAAATTTCAATATTAATCATTTTTATAGAAAATTAGTTTGAAATTTTCAGTATAATAGTAAGTTAATGAAAATGTAAAAATAATGACATATAAATGACACTAATTATTCAAATACTCTGAATAATAAAATGTAATAGAAATGAATATTTTACTGATTGTGTATTAATTAGGAATTTAATTATTAATCATTGTAACAGGCATATGGATGTTAATCATTATGCAAGTATTTTCAGTTAAAAATTTTAAAGATGTGAATTCTTTATTTATTTTGTATTGCATCCATGTGTTTTACAATAACGTAGAATAATTTTTGGCAAGAGTAATGATAAATTGATCTGTCAAATTGAATTTATAATTGTGTTTCAATTAATTGTTCAAACTTACCTAACTTTTGTCATTTTCTTAGTTACTGGGAAGTACATATGTAGCTATCTAATATTTAAATTATATAACATTATAAAAGGTTAATTAAAATTGTCTCTTTCCAACAAGAAATAATTACTACTTCCTTGAAATCTAGATGAAGAATGACGTACTCTAATTGCATTCTAGAAATAAATATCACACATGTCTTAATACATATAAAAATAATCGAATCTTAATTCAAATTCCCAAATCCTTGTCTATATAAACCTCTGTCGTGCTAACTAAATCCGATTACAGAATAAAAATTCCATATAACTTACGCAAGAACCAATGACTGAAATTCGTGAAATA
Source organism: Eufriesea mexicana (assembly GCF_001483705.2). Classification (NCBI taxonomy): domain Eukaryota; kingdom Metazoa; phylum Arthropoda; class Insecta; order Hymenoptera; family Apidae; genus Eufriesea; species Eufriesea mexicana. Next base: position 30,679 of record NW_016911716.1, on the reverse strand, counting down.
CAAGCAATCGAATTATTCACAAATCTAAAGTGTCTTTTAATATTTGTCCTTCGTTAATGTAAATTTTAAAAACTCATCAATATTACCCAACTCTAGGTCTAAGTCCAAGTCCAAGATTATACCTTGGAACGAAAATGGCGTCAAAAAATGGACTTTAGTCAGACTTCTGCACACTAATCGTTGTTACCGTGTCAACAGTTAGTGTGTATAACAACGCGTTACTTTGTTACGTATTAAGCCACGAAATCCAAAAATTATCGTAACCACGAACACTCGTACGACCTATCCAAAATCACGATTGCACGTTTAATAAAGGAATGGAAAAAAGACGAGTGGCTTTTACGTAAACGCGAATGCAGACCGAGGCACACACGTGTCAGACTTTATCTGGCCAGATCCGAAGCACGATACAGGCAGATGAATTTCCGCCATGAAAAATGAATTATTCTCTTGGCGAAGTTATCTCGGGGATGTTGGAAATATTCAAAGCTGTTAAAAATTGTACCCTATTCGATTTTTCATCTTCCATCGAAGGAAACTTCTGTTGCCTCGGTCGATCGGCGTTCGAGGCTAATGTCGACGATAAATTTTTATACAGGCAGACAGCTAATAGAAAATTCAATAACGCCCCGATGCGGTTCTCTATCCACCTTGATGCAGGTCTCTTCATATAAATATGACAATAAATAGTACGCAGAGATCGTTGAAAACGCAGCTCGCTATATTTTATCTCCGTCCTACGTTCCTCCATTTATTTCCGTGTCGACATGACTGAACCGTATCAGAAAGTGATATAGACACGAACTAGCAGCGGCAGACTGCTGGAATAGAAGCTGTTACGTTTCCAGGAATAATTTAGCGGATATCTAGAAGCTCCGTGTCTGAGAATCTGCTGAAGAATGTTCAAACGAAGGTCATTTGTATGGCGAAATGATTTATGCGCGTTTGCCGAGGGGAAATGTTTCGCGTATCAATGGCAGCGAGTGGAACAACCCTTGGCAATTTGTAAACACGCAGCCGTACATGATTCTCAGCGAGATCCGAGATTCGAATGAAATTCTGCCGAAATTACCGTGATCAAATATTTTCTGAATATTTAGTAAAAAATTTGACTTTTTTAAAATTAGTACCACTAGATTGGTATTGTTGGGTAATTACGGGATCATATTTGACATTCTTTCATGCGCAGTCTTTCTTCCTCGATCACTTATTTCCCACGTGACCTCGTCCTCGGTGGGCCAGGTATAGCGCGTTCGAGAAAAGAAGCCACAGCGTGTTTAAATCTTCACGACTGATTAATTCCGCAGACACTTCCTTGATTACAGGCAGTGATAGCTATTAGCCGAAAATAATTCCCTACTGTACGTCCGAGAGAAGAAGGCATAGTGTGTTTGACAGTGGCCGATGATCTTCGCCACCGTTTTCGACTAATAGCAGTCACTGCCTGTCATCAAGGGAGTGTCAGAAGAGATAATCAGCAGTGAGAGTGTAAATACACGGTGTCTTCTTTTCGCAAACGCACAGTAGGGAATTATTTTCGGCCAATAGATATCACTGCCTGTCATCGAGGGAGTGTCAGTGGAGATAATCAGCAGTGAGGGTGCAATCACGCTGTGCCTTCTTTTCTCGAACGCACAGTACTCACTTAGAACTTATATTATTCGCTCATTCGCTTTGTTATCCCTCTTAATACTATTTTCTTTCTTAGAATTCTTCATCTCGCAATACCACAGTTGTAACTTGTATATTTTTGTATTGTACATATGCAAACGCGCTGTGCCTTCTTTCCTCAAACGCACAGTACTCACTTAGAACTTATATTATTCGCTCATTCGCTTTGTTATCCCTCTTAACACTATTTTTCTTCTTAGGGTCCTTCATCTTGCCATAGCACAATTGTAAATTGTATATTTGTATTGCACGTATGTAAACACGCTGTACCTTCTTTTCTCGAACGCACAATACTCATTTAGAACTGAGATCGCTTTGCTATCCCTCTCAACGCTATTTCCCTTCTTAGAATTCTTCATCTCGCAATACCACAGTTGTAACTTGTATATTTTTGTATTGTACATATGCAAACACGCTGTGCCTTCTTTTCTCGAACGCACAGTACTCACTTAGAACTTATATTATTCGCTCATTCGCTTTGTTATCCCTCTTAACACTATTTTTCTTCTTAGGGTTCTTCATCTTGCCATAGCACAATTGTAAATTGTATATTTGTATTGCACGTATGTAAACACGCTGTGTCTTCTTTTCTCGAACGCACAGTACTCACTTAGAACTTATATTATTCGCTCATTCGCTTTGCTATCCCTCTTAACACTATTTTTCTTCTTAGAATCCTTCATCTCGCAACACCACAATTGTAAATTGTATATTTGTCACGTTTATAACACGATATTATTTATGTATGAGAGAAATTTATTATATAGGTAGTAAAATATAATACTTGATATATTTGATATATTTTGAAATGATTCGACGTTGAATATATTTTATTATAGTTATAACGGTCTATGCAGACACAATCATATGGGTTGACAAATAAGCGAAGAACTGTCAAACAATCGATGACGCCAAATGCCTTCGCAAGCGTCATAATAACATGAACAATTTCATACCGATTGACGTCATCCACGCACAGATATTTAATATGTAGGGACGTGAATTTCAAGCGAATGTTTATATCAAATGGCAGGGTTTGCAGTGGTGGAAATACATGCAAGACCCAAGCGTTTGAGATTAGCTTATGAGGAAAGCTTAATATAATATTCTAAGCAAAAGCTTATGAGAAAATCTGGCAATATTTGCGTAGCTTGTATGCCCGAGTCTCTCGAAAGAGGAGGAAAAATACAGGATGAACGAATATTAATGCCAATGAACAGAATTCATTTTGAGTAAACACCTTTACACTGTCATGTCAAGCGATACGATCAAATACTTAAGGAAATATTGTTCTAATCCGGTTTAAAAAATTGAATTCTTTTTTCGTTTTCTCAAAACGTATATTTTCAAAGATGTCTGTGTAAAAGGATTCGTTTGAATCCGTAAAATTAGCAAAGTTATGGATGTTCAAATTGTGGTGTATGACCATTGTACAAAGAGTAACAAAAACTTCAAACGCGTTTCTCTCGAAAGCATATTTTTTGAACTGACTGACGTGATATTTCGCGTTTTAGTTGGCCGATTGACTCGAAATTTGGAGGAGATTTTCACTGAATGTGCCTTTATCGCATAAACCACGAATTTCAAAATCTGATAACTTTTTCTATTTTTGTTTACCGCACAAAGGACGAAAAGCATGGGAAAAATCAATATTTAAGCTTCAAAATGCTGCCATTTTTTTAATTTTCAAAATTTTGCTGTTTTGGTGATTCATACAATTACCGTACTTATACTAATTAAGATAATTCTTCGTTTCTTCGTCTTTGATAGCCAGATAGTCCAGAATCACGTCAGCCATTGAAACTCATTCTTAAAAACATGATTTATAATTTCCACAATTTTCATATTAATTTCGTTAAAAAAAATTATAAATTATTCTCTAATTTAAATAAATCTGAGTGCAAGAATTGCATGTCAATATGTAGGGTAATGGTTGACATAGATTTTTTATTACATATATATTGGTGTAAAATAAATGTTGTATGTAAGAAAGAACGAGTGAGTCGAGTATGCATGTAATGAATGAAGTGTGGTAAATAGACTGTGTATATTTATGTGATGTATGAAAGAAAAGGGAACAAATGAGAGAGTATTTGAATAGGTCAATTACAATTGGGAATTGATTCACAATCAGATCAAACGTATGTTTCAGTAACTTAACTTACTTGAAAGAGTAAACGAATTTAAATATATTTCTTTGGTCATTTCTTTTATCCTGAGTTATAATACTGTTTAATAAATATATATTTTCGTTTAAATATAATGTCCACGACTAACAATACGTATCATAATTTCCTCAAAAACGATCCCCAAGAAATGAATTTTTATAGGTCGAATTGCAACAGTACCCCCTTGAATTTCACTACATTTAATTCATCTTTAAATTCCAATCTTTATCCTTCATCACCGTCAAGAACACGCCAAACATCAGCCCTAAAAATCCTCTGTGTGCACAGACATAAAACCAATGCTATCACGAGCATGCTGTCCAGCGAAGAAACAATCCAATATTTACAACTATCCGGGAACATCGGAAAACTCATTCGCGATATCAAGCTGCGAGTTACGAAGCTCGAAACGAACCCGTGGGCAAAATAAAGTTTTGTCAATTTCCTGC
>NW_016911716.1:4337-23153 GCF_001483705.2 Eufriesea mexicana | reverse complement strand
ACGCAATCCAGACGTTGACTTTCCGTCGTGATTTCGTTTTCCAATTGAATTTCCCTCGCCGGGGTACCGTGCCGCGCCGTTTCCAGCCGTTCTTCAGCGGGTTTGCATAACAAAGCAAGAACAGCCGGGCGCATTATTAGAATACACGGGATTTTATCTAATGTATCTAGCGGGACTGGCCCCCGCTAAATTACTCCTGCAATTTTAATAGAAACAATGAAAGCATGTTTACCCTCTCGTCCAATTTTCTGCTCGCCCGCTGCTTCCGGCGGCAGGACCGTAAAAGCAAAGACCAACGTCGAATATTTAAAGGCAGGCTAAACAATACTTTGCTTCCTGATTTCCTAATTTAAAATTGTTTGCCGAGCATCTTGGCTGTGAATTCGTTTCGTGTACACCGCGCTGCTTCTTGTAGAACTGCAATTTTCCCGCAATTCTTTTGTATATTAAGTAATGCAGGTTGATTCATTTGGATAAATAAATTGGTGTTATTGCGAACGAGGTTTCAATTTTCTACGTATTAGATTATTTGATGTAAAATAGAGTATATCGTGATGGGTCGATTAATAGATTTTTAATTAAATAATTGTATTATTTACTAATTAAAATAACAAATTATTATGTCGTACATCGAGTAATGAATTTTTAGTTGAATGATAATGTACTTTGGAAGGAAATTATTGCATATTAATACCTTTCTGATCAATTAGAATAACAGGAGTAGTATTTTGTTGCATGTCAGCTGATAAATTTTTATTGAATAATTGTATACCATGGAAAGAAAAAATTGATGCATTTTAATATTTTTATAAGTTAGTTGTAATAAAAACTCAAGAGAAGATTGAATTAAATCATTATATTCGGTTGTTATTATTAATTATTTAGTTATTATTTATTATTTGAATGATAATGTTCTTTGGAAGGAAATTATTGCATATTAATACCTTTCTGATTAATTAGGATAACAGGAATAGTATTTTGTTGCATGTCAGCTGATGAATTTTTATTGAATAATTATGTACCATGAAAAGAAAAAATTGCTGCATTTTAATATTTTTATATATCAGTTGTTATAATATAAAATTAGGCGAATATTCGATTGAATCGTTATATTTAGTTATTATTGTTATCACTGTATAGTTATTATTATACTATTATTATTTTTATTATGTTACTACATCGCTGTGTTATATCATCAATATGTTGCATTACCAAAAAATATCGTATACTTATTTTTTTCATCTATAGTTATATTTTTAAAAGACGAATTTTGGTATAATATAATCATATATGTAAATCTCTTATGTCACATTCCATATATTTTAATTATCACATCAGATCTATTATCGTTTCAAATTTACAAATATATATTACGTTATCAAGCTGGTAGATATTAATTTAGAACAATTCAGTTCTAATGACTGACATAAATGGTATAATAATTAGAATTGCATGTCTCCTGCCAGTCCGATATTATTACTGTTAAAGTGCTATTAATTAAAGAAGTAACTATACCCTCTAATTCGACTAGCAATTTTTAAGCTGAACTAATTTTCCGAGATACTATCTAGCCGCTATAGGGTAGATCCTGAAATTTAAAAAGGATTTAATTGGAATTACAAAATAAATTTTGCAAAATAACCGAATAACGTAAAATAATTTTTATTTAATATCGGTATAATTTTCAATGTATTTTATTATCGTTATTCTTTTTCACGGAATACTTTCTAATGGTTTCACGTATATCTTTTCCAGAACACTACCACATATTCGTAGGAGATCTGAGCCCGGAGATCGAGACGCAGACCTTGAGGGAAGCCTTCGCTCCTTTCGGCGAAATCTCGTAAGTCCTCTTAATCTCGCTCATTAAAGACGACTTACCGTCCTCTTCGTGGTGTACGAGTGATAATATAGCGATATAATGTGAACGCTGATCTCCCGTGCATGCAACGTTAACTAACCGTGCTGTGGTTCAGGAACCTTTTATACACTCGAATTTTGCATTATCTTTATCATTGTCCCATCGATATTTACATATACTGCAGCACGTAATGTAACAAATTGTAGGTGGAATTATTTTATTAATTATTAGGGAAGAATTTATTTTTAAAAATTATGACGTTGTTAATAGGAGAATAAATATGTGGAATAGGATAAACGTCAGATTAAATTAAATATCTATTACAATTGATACTTGAAAATTTATAATATATCAAAATATATACGAGGGGAAAAATTGAAAAGAAATTTTATTTAAACATAAATAATCAGAATAAAAATTCATTGAATTATTAATTATTGTTTGATATATGGATCATATTTTTGTAACGATATATGATACTAATTATTTTAAAAGAAAATGCCAGAAAAGAAATAACAAGATTTTTAAAATATATTTATTTAAATTTTCGAATTTCTTGAAAGTCATGTACATATGCATTTGTAAAAATTGTTTTCTTAATTCAGTCAAGATTCCATGCTTATGTACAAGTACATATGAGTACATCATTTTCTTGAAGGATTACAGAACATTTTTTAATATAGTCTGTTTACATATACGTTATAACTGCAGCACGTAATGTAGCAAATTTTAGGAGGAATTATTTTATTAATTATTAGGGAAGAATTTATTTTTAAAAATTATAACGTTGTTAATAGGAGAATGGAATAGGATAAACGTTAGATTAAATGAAATACATATTACAATTGATACTTGGAAATTTATAATATATGAAAATATATAAGTTGGGGAAAATTGAAAAGAAATGTTTACATTTAAATTGTACTTAAATATAAATAATGAGGATAAAAGTTCATTCAATTATTAAATATATGATATATGGATCATATTCTTGTAACGATATAAGATACTAATTATTTTAAAAGAAGATATTGGAAAAGGAACGACAAGATGTTTAAAATATATTTATTTAATTTTTCGAATATTTTAGAGATATGTGCATATGCATTTATAAAAATTATTTTCTTAATTCAATCAAGATTCTTTTCTTGTATTTCTTGGAAAATTACAGAATATTTTCTAATATAGTCTATGTTATTTAATATTTACAGATAAGTTTTAAATATATTTTGAGATAAATCAATTACTATATTTTCTAATATTCTCATGGACTTTTTCCATCGATATTATACTTCAGCTTCGTTATATAATGTTTCATTGTTAATACAAAACAAGAATAATATTTTACGAAGAAATTAAGTTAATACGACATAAAAATGAATCTGAAATGGAGATACTATAGAAACATCGCGACAATATTATTTTCAAAACAGGTAGTCAACGTTCATAGGTAACTTTGTGTATTATACAATCAACTCTCCTGTTGACAATTGTATCATCCCCTTCTGTTGACTCTGAGAGAAGGATCCAGCAGTTGCTACTAAATTGATCAAATTTACCTTGAAGTACGAGAAGGAGGAGGAAGATCTGAATATTTCGTCCTTCCAACTGTGTAGATTTCGCGGATCTACTGCACCTTTAATTGCTTCAAACAGCTCTTGTCAACGGAATCTTTTACGAATAACCAACATTCGATATTTACGTATTTCATTGCGAATTCAGAACACTCTGGAAAAGTAAAGTCATCGACATCTTTGAAATTTTCTTCTGTTCTTTAATGTGATTTTTTACCAGAAAATATGAGAATATATATTCAATAATAAATTTCCTGAAATTTGTTTGGGAAGAACGAACAAATGGTAACAGATAGTGTAATATAATGTAATATAATGTAATTAACATGAGCTATGCAAACATAAGCAGAAACTTGAAAAATAGAAAAATTATACAATAATATCCAGATCAGAAATATTTTCCTATTTAGATTCATTATGAATATTGCAAATTTAAGACACTGTACGTGAGAATTTTGTAAAATGTAAGAACTTAGTATTAAAATATGAGAAATCGACTTATTCGAATTTATTATTAATTTTGCAGACATATGTAGTTATGTTTAAAAAATTTTGGGGAAATAGGGAATTTAGTATTTAGTTCTGAGAAATTTATATACAGTGGACCCTCGACTTTCGCACACAATTATTTCCTAAAAGTGTGTGCGAATGTTAAATATTTGAAAATAGAGGGATGTAAAAAATATGCAGCAAAAACTGTGTTTTAAAGTATTTATTTATCAATATGTATACATAATGAAGTTGAAGAGACGTGTTTAAATGCTTTCGGGTGTTTCTTTATAAACTTGTCAAGAGTTAGTTGAATACCACCCTTTTTCATTCTTTTCTTGGAAGAGGGGCTTAACAATTTTTCTTAGAAAGGGCTTAAATTTTTAAAAATGTGCCAAATAACGAATTATGCGAAAGTAGAATATGCAAAAATCGAGGGCCGCCTATATTCGATTTTATTATTATTATTGCAACCTAATCCAATCTATAGGCACAAATTTTGAAGAATAGAAAAATTTAGTGCTCAATTCTAAGAAATACCTGTTTAATCTAAATATCAATTTTGAAATCTCTAACATAAGATCTTCAAATTTTCTTTTTGTCTTATACAACGGTACCAACAAAAATTTGTCAGATTTCTTGGAATCTTATACGACTATACAAACAAGAAATCTGAAGAATAGAAAAATCAAAATCTTCAAATTTCTGGAATCTTATTCGACTGGACCAGAAAAAAATCTTCCAATTTCTTCTAATTTTATACAATTATATTAACAACAATTTTTCAGATTTCTTGGAAACAAAAAGTCCAAAAAATAGAAAAATTGAATATTCAACTCTGTAAAATTTACCTACTAAATTTCGTTATTAATATTCCTATTCAAATATTTGAATATTATTTCACGTTGTTATTATACTAACACCAAGATAAATATTGGCAATTTAATATTTGTTCATTAGTATCACATATTTTTTCCACATCTCGCATGGTCGAGATAAAATAATCAGTCCCATTTCCGCGATGCATCCTGTAACAATATCTATCTCCCAGTGACTCATGATCCAGCTAACTTACAAACCCTGGATATCACGCGGTCGGTTCAATTTGTGGGTCGATAAGAGCGCTGCGATAATTCTGGCCGTCGATTGCTTTCAAAGTCGGTCATCACAGTCGAAAGATGAATTCGCGCAAACATAATTACTTGATAAATCGTGTCAATAAATCGATATGTCAAGTCAATTTATTACGGATTGAAAATTCGAGTGTTATTTAACTTGCCATTCGAAATCACGCTGCTATAAAACTTTAATGAAATATCGCGAATATTGAATTTGCGGATGCGAATATCTTCGAATACGTATAATCCGACGATGAACTGATTTCTTTTACATGGTTAACTCGAATCACACACGGTATCACGCATTATTTATAATCAATTTTTATTCTATTTTAAATTTGATACTCAATCGAGTTTATTATTATTATTATTATTATTATTATTATTATTATTATTGTTGTTGTTGTTGTTGAGTTTACTATTAAATGTACAGTATTTTGGGAAATGTAGATTATTGTTATTATTATTTCTATACGTATTATATTAATAATTCAGTATGTATTAATAATACATGTAATATTATATTAATAATACAAATGGAATATTAATAATTAGATATTAGATATACAGTATTTTGGGAAATGTAGATTATTGTTATTATTATTTCTATACGTATTATATTAATAATTCAGTATGTATTAATAATACATGTAATATTATATTAATAATACAAATGGAATATTAATAATTAGATATTAGATATACAGTATTTTGGGAAATGTAGATTATTGTTATTATTATTTCTATACGTATTATATTAATAATTCAGTATGTATTAATAATACATGTAATATTATATTAATAATACAAATGGAATATTAATAATTAGATATTAGATATACAGTATTTTGGGAAATGTAGATTATTGTTATTATTATTTCTATACGTATTATATTAATAATTCAGTATGTATTAATAATACATGTAATATTATATTAATAATACAAATGGAATATTAATAATTAGATATTAAATATACAGTATTTTGGGAAATGTAGATTATTGTTATTATTATTTCTATAAGTTTTATATTAATAATTCAGTATATATTAATAATACATGTAATATTATATTAATAATACAAATACAATATTAATAATATTTCGTATAAAATTGTACTTTGCAATTATTATTCTAAACATTTACGATACTTTTATTGAAATTTTCAATAATTCAGTATGTTTTAATATTACATATAATATTATATTAATAATATACAAATACAATATTAATAACATTTCGTATAAAATTGTACTTTGCAATTATTATTCTAAACATTTACAATACTTCTGAGAGAATATTTAAACAAATTTTTATATATTTGAGGTAATATTTAAAAAAAAATCACATGTTCTTGGATATTATAAAAATATATATGTACAAAAAATGAAATTATAACTTACGCAATTATAGAGTTAAATGAGAAACATTTTTAAAAGCTAAAAAAGATAATTTTCTCGAATTTTGAAAATTGCAACTAACACTACTATAATCTTCAACACTTCGTGTACCACCAAAAATAATTAATTGGCAATATACAGTTCCCAATTATTCGCTAATTTCAAACATCTCTCAACACACTCAACCACCCCATAATACCAAAATTCACTGAACGTCTCAAACCCACCTGTAAAAATGTACCAAAATTCCACCTATTATGGTGGAACATACCATACACCTCTCAACGATTAGTCAAAGGAAACATTAAGAGCTCGTAAAAATTGCCATTACCACGAGACTCAGAACGAACTGACAACCTCGATTACTCACCCCCGGTTTGCAAACCCACCCCGAGCCAAATATTCCCGGACTTATACGACGAAATCAGAAAACGATTGCGTTAATTCTTTACGAGCTAACTAACCGTTGCGAGTTGATTCCGCCGAGGGATTAATTCGTGGAAAGAAACGAACGTAAAACCGTTCGTGTTTCATTGCGTCCATAAAATTCCAAGGTAACTATAAAATTCGCGAGCAGGGCGGCGCTAGCGTTTAATGGCCCCGGAATGGCCCCGCGCGTTTACGCATCTAACGAATATATGAATCGCTCGGATCGGTGTTCGGTTGTTAACGGTTCGGGGTTGCGACGGGGGTTGGAAAAATGAGACAGGGATGGGAACGCGTCGTGCGAGGGATAAATTCGCGCAGGCATCGATGTCACGCGTATTTTTAATTTATCATCGCGACGCGAGATATTTCTTTTTCCCAGGTTACGCACGTGGCTGTTTAAATATTCACCGCGCTTTCAGTCGTAAAATCGCATTTGCCGAAGTGCGTATTTTGTTATCGCGGCTGCATGAAATATTATATTCCGCCGCGACACGGGATTCCGTGCCCGAATCGTAAATGATATTAACCGTTCGCTGATATTTTAACATCGAAATGACAGTCGCATATTGATCGGGTTTTTGGGAGGAAAAAAGGGTGAGAGGAACGGTTACTGCTGGCGAAATCACGCTTTTATGTTATCGAGTCCAGCCTACGCTGCATATCTCGCGATAAATTTCACGCTTTTATGTTTTTGTTATACGCGGTATTATTTTTCCCGGAGCTTAACCCATTAACCCGGGGGATGACGAGTTAACTCGTCGTTGGGAAATCATTCGCCGGCGTGCACGACGAATCGTGTAATTGTTAACCCCTTGTACTACCATAACGAGTTTAACTGGCGAGTTTTTCACCAAGCTCAGTCCCATATAGATGAATTATATCAAATTTAATTTAACGGGCGAATACTAAAAATTTTTGTGATTTTATTTTGAATGAAATAGGTGTACGATTAGTATGTATAATGGCTGATTGAAATTAAATAATTTTGCTATTCGCAGTTTCTCGTAATTAAATCATTGTACAAGGGGTTGGAGTCAAGTAGATGCGGTATACAGGGTGTTCTGGTTGTTATTAAGTGATTTTTTGGAAAATTATTGTATCATTAAAGAATTATTGAAAATTATCGGGGAAAATGAAAGTAGTGAAAGTTTTAGAATTTTTGATCATTAATCGGAGCATGTATATTAATTTTCCAAATTTACAGAAATTTTCGAATGGCAAAAGTGAGCTTTAGTCTGATAAATGAAAGCAATGTATTATAATTTCTGACGTCGATTGGTTAATTCTGAATTAATTTGAAAAATTTGTATTCGGAGTATTTTTGACAATAATTATTTTAACCCAGTTTTTAATTGTTTCGCCTCAGAAATAGATATCTAATTAATTTATGAAGTAGTATATTTGGATCAATTATAAATAAGTGTTCCTTGGTCGAATTTCTTAAAATTTTAAAAATACTTAAAGAAAAATACGTGAATTTAAATTTGCTGAATTATTTGTTGTTTCTTGTCGCCATTATTTTGAATATTTTTACATATTTTTTCACTCGCATTTATTTATGTCAAAATTAATTATCAAAACACATTAGATAACTTCATGAAAATTATAACTTTTAGGGATCTCGAGATGTGTTGTAAATTACCTTCGTTATTAATTACAATTCGATTCTTCAGGGTGATAATACTCCTTATATGCATTTAGGTGTTTTCCTATTAATTTATATATCTTCAAAATTCCAATAGGTAGAAAAATTAATAATAAAAATTAGGTAGTAGAACAATTTTTAATACGAAAATTTAATATAATAGTTACATGAATTTCAAGATTAGACTATTAAAATAATAAAAATGTGTTATTTAAATAATGAACTCATCGATGTTAATAGTGACGAGTGGAAATTTTTAATTACCATTAAATTATTCATAATAATCGTTCTATATGACGTACGATTCATGTTCAGATACTTTTACAGTATTCGCCGAAAGTAAAACGAAATATTACTATTAATATTATTAATATTATTAGTAATAAATATTACTATTATATTATATTAATTTTGATAGATCCTTTAAATACAAAATAGGCTTTCATTATTTAGGAATAATCGATATCGTGACCCAGTTTCTTCGCAACTTTGCCTGTCTGGATAATCGAGGGGTAACAAAATGGCAATGCAAGTGAATGGGGGAACTAGGCCTAAGGGAAAGCAACCCCTACGCCCACGAATTGCTGGAACACCGTGTCACGAGTTTACGACGCGTCTATCGCCATTAAGGGTGCAGACTGCTGCTCCCAGCTAGTTCGCATAGCTCGTAGAAATGCTAATCTTTTGTGACCATAAAGCAGTTTCTGCTCCGTGACCTCTGACTCCAGCGGTCGACTGTGGCATAGAAGTATTAATTAACCCATTTGCATCCCTGATACGTATATGCGTCCGATTTTCCCGGTGGTTATCACCGGAATGTACATACGCGTTCTTAGACCTAGCACCATACTCGTGATGTCAGGTAGGTTAGTACTATTCGTAGCAGGTACGGTGATGTTAAATGTTAGACGAGAAATGGAGTATTCTCGATGATGAAGTTAGTCATTTTGGTTGTGATGGAGAAATAATTAAAATGGTGAAACGAAGATACGTCACTTTGATCATTTTAAATAGTTATAATACTGATACTGATAACGATTTTGCGAAAAAGAAAGTAGAGTAAAAGTAAATTGTTTGAATCAAGATATTTATCTTTATTTTTATTTCCTTTTTCTTTTTATTGAGCAATTGAAATCTCTGTTGAAGTTTATCACAGTTTTCAAAAGTGAAGAGTATACATAAGGTATTACATAAGTATCATGTCTAGTGTAAATTACAATTTTGTGTGTACCTATTTCTGGTAGAGTTTGAAATAATTACAGTCGTGAAACGAAGATACGTTGTTTTGATAATTTTTGATAGCTATGATACTGATACTGATAACGATTTTGTAAAGAAGGCAGTGAAGTATCAAAAGAAAATGAAATTTTAAATTAGTGTGTTTCGAATCGAGGTATGTATTTTCTTTTTTTCTTTTTTTCGAGCAATTGTTCAGGTTTATTGCAACTTACAAAAGTGCAAAGTGTACATTAGGTATTGTATAGGTATCCAGTGTAAGTTATGGTTACAATTTTGTGTGTATTTCTAGCATAGTTTGGTGGTATTATCTGTCTATATGAGAAATTTTTATATTATATGTAATTATTTAATTACAACATATATTTATCTACGTGCATACGTCTTTTCATATTTCTGAATCAGAAAGTAATAAGATATTATTTTTGAGACATTTATATTTAGAGAGGACCATATTTTCTACTTTTCTTTTTATAATGAATCTAACTCGTCATGAATACTTATCGAATAATTATAATTATATATTACACCTGTCGGATGAGTAAAATTATACTGAAATTATGCTGTGTTATAACATACACAAAATTTGAAGAAATAGAGGTATAGTGGTTAACTAAAATTAATAAACACTTTTCCGATACATCATTTTTCAAAATTAAATCGTGATGCAAGTGGTTAATAGATAAATAAATTTTTTAAAATTGCCTTGCTATGTATTGTATCTATATATACTATACTCAGGTACCATTATGGGAGTCTGTCATCCTAACCAGTTTCTCAAAACCTACATACTATACTCGTATATCTCTCCATATTTTCAATCCTATCACGAAATCAATTTACTCTACACGACTCATAAACGTAATACTACCCAAATAAATCCCCATTGTCTCACCATATACCCTTAAAAATTCACAAGACCTCTCAACGACGTATCCATATGTCAACACACATCTCACCCCCGAAAACGCACGAAACACTGAATTTTCGAAATGAAATAAAATAATCATGCGACCTAAAAGTCCAGCAGAACTACAACACCCGAGAAGAAATAAAAAAAAGGAGAACAAAAAATAACGAGAAGCCCTAAGTGAATTAAAAAAAAAAAAAGGAAAAAAAGGAAAAATTGAAAAGGGAGGAAAAAGCTAATCTCGAATAATGCACCTATATCTCCCAATACCCACGTTCGAGCGTGGAACAGGGTTTTTCATACACTGCACCTTCAAAAGGAGCACCTCGGCAACGAAAAATAAAAAAGGAAAAAATCGGGAATAAAATAAAATAAAAAAAAAAAGGAAATAGGGAGGGAAAAAAGGAAAGTAGAAGAAATTAATAAAGGGGAGAAAAATAGCAGTGGCCGTTTAAATCCTGACATTTGGCGGTACTCTTAATCTCGGAAATCCCCGCGTATCCCCGGGAAGCATTCGTTTGACAGGAAAATCCAGCGGGTAAGTTGCGAGATCGTGGACTTCGATCTGGGATCCGAAGTTCGGGGTGACACTCGCGTTTCGGCGGCGAAACAGCTGGAAGTAGCGTAGCCACGGTTTCGCGTCGCTTGGCACAAGGAGACGGCAGAAAAATGGGG
Organism: Eufriesea mexicana; assembly: GCF_001483705.2. NCBI lineage: Eukaryota > Metazoa > Arthropoda > Insecta > Hymenoptera > Apidae > Eufriesea > Eufriesea mexicana. Next base: position 11,816 of record NW_016911716.1, on the reverse strand, counting down.
CCCTCCGGAAAAATCGATTCAAACTCTCTCCACGAGTACCTAAGCCGCGCTTTAAAAAGCTAGTGAAAAATTGCCAGCGGTTTCCCTCTTTTATTTTGTTTTCCCGCGCCGCCTCCAACCGCTCTGCACCCGACCAACCCCCAGCGACCGCCTTGCCCTCTTTCCGTCCACCTTCCACCCCGGCTTCCACCTTTCTTCTCCCGCACCACGATCTTCCTTCGCCGGCCTGCGCCGCAAACTGCTTTTCTTCCCTTCCTCCATGTGTGCGGCAAACACTTCGGATTAATTGTATGCTCAGACCCGGTGGCTCCTGCTCCGCTCGATGCTCGTTGGTGTCACAGAAATGAAGAATTTGAGAGATTTCGGGGAAGTCGAGGTGTAGTAGATTATCGGATTATCCGTATTTTTCTTATTTAAATTGTCCGAGTGGTCTGTCATCTGAAGTCTCTAATATCCGATATTCTGTCATTTGAAATGTTTAATTTTTTGACAGTCTGTTAATTGAAATCTCTACATATTTCGAGATATAGTAGATTATCGGATTATCTGTATTTTTGTTATTTAAATTGTCTGAATATTCTGTCATCTCAAGTCTCTAATATCCGATATTCTGTCATTTGAAATGTTTAATTTTTTGACAGTCTGTTAATTGAAATCTCTAAAAATTTCGAGGTATAGTAGATTATCGGATTATCCGTATTTTTGTTATTTAAATTGTCTGAATATTCTGTCATCTCAAGTCTGTAATATCCAATATTCTGTCATTTGAAATGTTTCATTTTTTGACAGTCTGTTAATTGAAATCTCTAAAAATGTTGAGGTATAGTAGATTATCGGATTATCCGTATTTTTGTTATTTAAATTGTCTGAATATTCTGTCATCTCAAGTCTGTAATATCCAATATTCTGTCATTTGAAATGTTTCATTTTTTGACAGTCTGTTAATTGAAATCTAAAAATTTCGAGATATAGTAGATTATCGGATTATTCGTATTTTTGTTATTTAAATTGTCCGAGTGGTCTGTCATCTGAAGTCTCTAATATCCAATATTCTGTCATTTGAAATGTTTAATTTTTTGACAGTCTGTTAATTGAAATCTCTAAAAATTTCGAAGTATAGTAGATTATCGGATTATCCGTATTTTTGTTATTTAAATTGTGTGAGTAATCCGTCATTTGAAGTCTCTAATATCTGGATACACAGTCATTTGTAATTTTTAATTTTTGGACAGTCTTGTTGACTAAAATCTTTAAAATAGTCGAGGTATAGTAGAGTATCGGATTATCTGAATTCCTGTTATTCGAATAATCTGAATAGTTCACTATCTGATATTTTTAATATCTGGACACTCTGTCAGTTGAAATCTTTAATTTTTTATCAGTCTGTTAACTGAAATCTCTAAAAACGTGGAGGTATAGTAGATTATCGAATTATCCATATTTTCATTATTTAAATTGTCTGAGTAATCCGTCATCTGATGTCTCTTCTAATATTTGAATACTCTGTTATTTAAAATTTCTAACATCCAAGCTGTCTATCATCTGAAATCTCTAATAAAGTCGAGGTATAGAAGATTATTAAATTATCCGTATTTCTATTATTCAAATTATCTGAATAGTCCCTCATCTGAAATCTCTAATATCCGAATATTGTGTCACTCAAAATCCTTAATTTTTGAACAGTCTATCATCTGAAATCTCTAAAAAAGTCAAGGTATATAAGATTATTAAATTATCAGTATTTCTATTATTCAAATTATCTGAATAGTCCGTCATCTGAAATCTCTAATATCCGAATATTGTGCCACTCAAAATCCTTAATTTTCGAACAGTCTATCATCTGAAATCTCTAAAAAAGTCAAGGTGTAGTAAATTATTAGATTATCCGTATTTTGGTTATTCTAGTTATCTGAATAGTCCTTCATCTGAAATCTCCAATATCCGCACACTCTGTCACCCGAAATCTTTAATTAAATTTCTGACAGTCTGTCATCTGAAATTTCTAAAGAAGTAGAACCTTGGTGCGCCAAAGTATAATAATTACGAAGGAGAAATTTTTAAATAAAAAATTCGAAAGATATGTCAAAACGTTAAATTTATCTTACGTGTTATACGGGACCGTGTGTCGCGTTGTATGAGTTTATTCGCAATTTTTTCGTAGCGTTATAGGGGCGCTCGTTATACGGGAGTCCACCGCAATACGATGCTTTGACACATTACACACGTTATATTGACATATATACATATAATGACACATTATGTTTCATTTACCACCTCCATCGTCTCTAAACAAATAAAAGCAACGAAAAACAACCCTCACAGAGTTCATTGATGATTAATTGCATTTTCTATGTTTGATTTTTGAAGAATTAATATTACCAAATTTTGAAAATTTAATTAAACACTCTGAGGAAGATTTAAAATTTAATTAGATATATTACTTTATTCAATTTTCGATTCACCATATTTCTTTAGAGTACTCTTTCTGTATATTAATATAATACCTTTATTTTCTTGTTATTTTACTTTCTTTGTATTATTTTATACTAACTGTATTACTCTATTTATATATTTTCGTTAATAATTTTCCAAATTTTATCGTCATTTTTATTAACAATAATTATTTATTCAAACTAGGAAGCTCAACTATTACTTTATATTCCACAATATAATTACTTCAAATAATATTCATTATCATTTCATTTTCTTTGTATTATTTTATATTAATTATATTATTTTATTCTTTTAATTATCTTCGTTAGCTTTACAAAGATTCTTATTAACACCAAACTTTATAATCATATTTCCTTTACTACTTTATACTAACCAAAAGCATCAACAATCCTCTACTTTACATTCCAGGGTGTAATTACTGTAAATGTGAGTGAGATGGAATAAGTGAAACTCATTTATTTTCTATTTGTGGAATATATGATATATTTATAAAGTGACCGACTGTCATCTAGTTTGAATATTTGAACAAATATTTGTATATTAGAAAGATGAGCCAGAATGAAACAGTTGTCTCACGAATATCAAAAAGTGAACACATAAATGTAATCATTATTAACACTAAACATACCAAGCGGAGTCAAATGACCCCTTTCAAAATTTACTTTACAAATTGTACATTCATTGTTATTTCTTTCGCTCATCTGACTTTCTGAAAATTCTCATATTATCTGATTGTTTAATTTCTCGTTCTCCGTTTTTCTTTGAATTTATTTTTTACCCAGAAAAATTCTTTTCATCCCTTATATACCACGAAGGTTCATTTAACCCCTTATGGTAAAAATAAGTATATGTAAAGTACCGGTATGTTTAGTGTTAAGAATGAGTGAGAGAGAAGAAACTTTTTAAAAGAGTGCACCGATTTATCATTTCAAATATTTTTATCTTTTTAATATTTTAATTTAAATATATTTTGTGTGTTACTGGTTGAAAATGTCTTAGATATTACTGTCCATTTTACCCATAATATACAATTGCTTCGAATAATATTCACTATCATTTTATTTCCTCTGTATCATTTTATACTAACTGTATTATTTTATTCTTTTAAATATCTTCATTAGTTTTACAATCATTCTTATCAACACCAAACTTCATATTCATATCTTCTTTACTACTTTATACAAACGGAAAGCATCAACAATCCCGTAGTTTGCATTCCAGGATATAATTACTTCGCATACCGTGTACCCAACGAACCCTAAAGACACCCCAAAACGAAGCAACACACAAGCACGCCAAAATTCGCCGACACCAAAAATCACCTTGCCTGTACACACGCTGTTTCACTTACCATCCTTCCACTAATTCCTCCACTAAGACCCGTCTCTGCACTGCCGCTAAAAACACCCTAATTACCCTTAAGAATCCCTCGTAGCCGTACACACGCGGTCGAACTGCCACAAACGGGCAACAGCCTCTTGTTAGCCGCTCCTGGTGCATTCCTAAAACTTCTACTTTTCAACCGTCGTCGTTACACTCCGCTGAAAAACCCTCCACAATGCAGACAATGACATTTGAGTTTTTAACCCCTGAGGGGTTTCTTCAGATTTCCACCCTCACACGTGACGGCCGTGTAGGTACACGCGAGGCTGAGGAACGCACGAGTGAAATAAGCGTGAGAACGTGACTGGGAAATTGATGATAACGAGGAATCGCGGGCCACGGTGGACAGGATTGTAAATTAGAGGAAGAAAGTTCGCGAAAAGAATACAGTAGCGAAAGTACGGGAGCGAGGGATGGCTTTTGAGGGTGGTTACCCCGTCGTTTATCGTTACGTACCGTTCCCGACGAGCGCCGTCCCGTGCTCGTCCCACGCTTGTTACCTTCGCCAAAGTTAGCAACGATGTAACCAATTAACATTGTCACGCTGCCAGCAAAGTTGCACCTTCGCTCGAGTGGAAAAAATTCACCGCATTTCTGATGGCCCTGGAATTACAGAGGTTTCCGTGAGTTTGATTAGGCGGCTCGCAATTGGTATAGATTTCTGGTTCTATCGTGCATGGGCTTTTTCCGTGATCTTTGATGTATCTAATTTTACTCAGATAAATTATTGTGGATAGAAACGCTTTTGGAACAGTAATACACATTTTCATTGACAATACTTTACCACGAAAATAACGCGAAGCTCAAATCTTGCGTGATTTTTGAAACATCCTATAGTTGCGTTAAGGCGGTAGTCCACTTAACTCACTAGCGCCACCACGGCTCGTATCTGCAATAAGTGCACCGTTAAATTATTTTATAACTTTACTAGTATAATCTTGGAATTTTATTCGTACTGCGTGTGTCATATTGTTTGTGGAATATTGTTAAGTAGAATATTATTGTTATGTAGAATATTGTTAATGTTAATCTTTCTAATTCTACCATGCATGGGCTTTTTCGTGATCTCTTTGATGTATCTGACTTTACTTAGATAAATTATTATGGATAGAAATGGAAACCAATTTCTTGTACGTTTTTTAACAGTTAAGAAATTAATATATTTATGTAATAATACTTAAATATTGACATTAATTCGCAGTATAATATTTTAAACAAAAAAATTCACACTGTCTAGAGAATTCTTCTTTATATTTTGCTTTCTCTCACTCTAATTAACACATGTTTACTCATCGACGATTCTAACGTAACTGTTTCATTGTAGCACATTCTTCTAAACATTCTTTTATTAACATTCACGCTAGATTCAACTTTCATTTATTCTACCTTAGTACTATTCACACATATAAAACCAATACTCACAATTATAATTGGTATTTTAGTAATTTCCTAGGAATTTGTAAATTTTCTGCAAGTGACTTTGAAAATGTTTTGACAACTGACACTGTTGAAATAAATTTTATTACATTAATATTTTTATATGTAAATCTGTGATATTTTTTATATCATTAACAGAATGTACTTTTATTTAAAAGAAAAGAAAGGAAAGGAAAACTGAATTAAAATTAGCTACTTTTTAATTAAATTGGTATGTTAATAATTTCTTTTTGTATTTCCTTAATATAATTTTGTTTCGAGGAAGTTGATATTTATAACTAGATTAATGAATTTACAATTGTTGTTGAATTAATATTTTAATTAGTAATTTAATAATTTAATAATTAGCATTTAAATTAGCAATCGGCGCTATGATAATAAATATTTTTGGATATACATAATACTAGCAATAGAATATAATTTTACTTAAAAGAAACTGGAGTTTATGACATGATCGATGTATTTAAAATCTTCTTTATATTAGTACTTTACTTTAAAGTTTTAAATATTCCAGAAAAGACTCTCCAATTTCTCAAGCATGATTTAAAAAATTTATACAATGATCTTTTAAGTGACTCCATAATCGATATTATTAACATACAATACAGATAAAAATGAAAAATATCCTAATATATAATATATAAGTACTCATATTTACATGAAACATTTAAAATCATTTTGTCATATTGCTATACGTAAGTAGTAAGTATTATTTATCACGAGACCTTAATTTTATCTCGAACATGATCACAATTTGCCATAAGTGCTCAATTTGATCCTAAACGTGATCACAATACCTCTTAAATCCTATAAACCGATTAAAAATTGCAACCAAAATTTTGCCAAATATGTGAATCATATAATTCATTCCTTTCTGCTCCCTACTATATTTTCACAAGGATTTAAATTTAAAATTGCTTTCAAACGCGTTGCTCCATCCTTTAAAAATTCTCCCATATGCCAACGTTCGCATAGAAACCTCTAAAATTCCGGTTGTATAAAATTTTTTAAATTCCTTTTATCCGTGTTATCTTCACACGTCGTGGAATTAAAAACTGTAAAAGAATCGATTTTTGAAAAATAGTGGACCAAAACTTCCCCTTAATTTACACGATTACTCAAAGAATTACATTTGAAAATACATTCCGACTCCATCGCATAAAGCACAACTACCTGTTCTCTCAAAGCTATTACGGATAACGACGATCTTCTCTTTTTATGTGTCGGTACCCGGCTGGAATTTTAACATAGAACATGGCACATCTTCAACAGACCCTGCTTCGAGATACGGTGATAACTTCCTCGTCTTCTTAAACGAGATAACAGAAAAATTCTTGCATTCCGAGATAAGTCTTTTTAAAGCGGACGAGCAAGCATTTATTCGAGTATTCCTTTCACATCTCAAGAAAATACGATGAAATATATTAGATCGAGAATACGAGCTGAATTTTAACCTACAAGAAAACCATTTTCAAACCCATTTTCTCGCTCTTTGCTACTCTCCCTCTACCCCTTTGACTATCATCAAAAATCAAAGACACTTTTATACAGCATGTCTCACGTAATTTATACACCTAGGAAAATTTTTAAATTATGCGCTGCATGGGAAAAATGTATGTATAAGAATTACGAATATTTCAAGATTTTAATCCCGCTTTTCATATGGAATACTATATTCCTTTCTGGGCAAAAGAAATTTTCAGAAAGATATTAACATTTATTAATTCCACGTCTAATAGACGTTGTCACATGAAATAAACACTCATCAAATTTTCTTCAAATTAGTATTGCAGGAAAATATTTTTTTAAAAATAAATCAAAATTAATTGGTAATATTTAGAATTGTAATTAATAAAATTTATTTTCATATAGAATACTATATTCCTTGTTGAGCAAAAGAAATTTTAAGAAGGTGTCAACATTTATTAATCCTATGTCTAATAGATATTTTCACATAAAATAAACAGTCATAGAATTTTCTGCAAATTAGTATTGCAGAAAAATATTTCTTAAGAAATAAATCAAAATTAATTGGTAATATTTAGAATTGTAATTAATAAAATTTATTTTCATATAGAATACTATATTCTTTTCTGAGAGAAATTTTGAAGAAGGCGTTAACATTTATTAATTCTATGTCTAATAGGCGTTGTCACATAAAATAAACATTCATAAAAATTTGTCTGACTTAGTATAGCAGAAAAA
>NW_016911716.1:0-4278 GCF_001483705.2 Eufriesea mexicana | reverse complement strand
TTCATTTATTCTACCTTAGTACTATTCACACATATAAAACCAATACTCACAATTATAATTGGTATTTTAGTAATTTCCTAGGAATTTGTAAATTTTCTGCAAGTGACTTTGAAAATGTTTTGACAACTGACACTGTTGAAATAAATTTTATTACATTAATATTTTTATATGTAAATCTGTGATATTTTTTATATCATTAACAGAATGTACTTTTATTTAAAAGAAAAGAAAGGAAAGGAAAACTGAATTAAAATTAGCTACTTTTTAATTAAATTGGTATGTTAATAATTTCTTTTTGTATTTCCTTAATATAATTTTGTTTCGAGGAAGTTGATATTTATAACTAGATTAATGAATTTACAATTGTTGTTGAATTAATATTTTAATTAGTAATTTAATAATTTAATAATTAGCATTTAAATTAGCAATCGGCGCTATGATAATAAATATTTTTGGATATACATAATACTAGCAATAGAATATAATTTTACTTAAAAGAAACTGGAGTTTATGACATGATCGATGTATTTAAAATCTTCTTTATATTAGTACTTTACTTTAAAGTTTTAAATATTCCAGAAAAGACTCTCCAATTTCTCAAGCATGATTTAAAAAATTTATACAATGATCTTTTAAGTGACTCCATAATCGATATTATTAACATACAATACAGATAAAAATGAAAAATATCCTAATATATAATATATAAGTACTCATATTTACATGAAACATTTAAAATCATTTTGTCATATTGCTATACGTAAGTAGTAAGTATTATTTATCACGAGACCTTAATTTTATCTCGAACATGATCACAATTTGCCATAAGTGCTCAATTTGATCCTAAACGTGATCACAATACCTCTTAAATCCTATAAACCGATTAAAAATTGCAACCAAAATTTTTCCAAATATGTGAATCATATAATTCATTCCTTTCTGCTCCCTACTATATTTTCACAAGGATTTAAATTTAAAATTGCTTTCAAACGCGTTGCTCCATCCTTTAAAAATTCTCCCATATGCCAACGTTCGCATAGAAACCTCTAAAATTCCGGTTGTATAAAATTTTTTAAATTCCTTTTATCCGTGTTATCTTCACACGTCGTGGAATTAAAAACTGTAAAAGAATCGATTTTTGAAAAATAGTGGACCAAAACTTCCCCTTAATTTACACGATTACTCAAAGAATTACATTTGAAAATACATTCCGACTCCATCGCATAAAGCACAACTACCTGTTCTCTCAAAGCTATTACGGATAACGACGATCTTCTCTTTTTATGTGTCGGTACCCGGCTGGAATTTTAACATAGAACATGGCACATCTTCAACAGACCCTGCTTCGAGATACGGTGATAACTTCCTCGTCTTCTTAAACGAGATAACAGAAAAATTCTTGCATTCCGAGATAAGTCTTTTTAAAGCGGACGAGCAAGCATTTATTCGAGTATTCCTTTCACATCTCAAGAAAATACGATGAAATATATTAGATCGAGAATACGAGCTGAATTTTAACCTACAAGAAAACCATTTTCAAACCCATTTTCTCGCTCTTTGCTACTCTCCCTCTACCCCTTTGACTATCATCAAAAATCAAAGACACTTTTATACAGCATGTCTCACGTAATTTATACACCTAGGAAAATTTTTAAATTATGCGCTGCATGGGAAAAATGTATGTATAAGAATTACGAATATTTCAAGATTTTAATCCCGCTTTTCATATGGAATACTATATTCCTTTCTGGGCAAAAGAAATTTTCAGAAAGATATTAACATTTATTAATTCCACGTCTAATAGACGTTGTCACATGAAATAAACACTCATCAAATTTTCTTCAAATTAGTATTGCAGGAAAATATTTTTTTAAAAATAAATCAAAATTAATTGGTAATATTTAGAATTGTAATTAATAAAATTTATTTTCATATAGAATACTATATTCCTTGTTGAGCAAAAGAAATTTTAAGAAGGTGTCAACATTTATTAATCCTATGTCTAATAGATATTTTCACATAAAATAAACAGTCATAGAATTTTCTGCAAATTAGTATTGCAGAAAAATATTTCTTAAGAAATAAATCAAAATTAATTGGTAATATTTAGAATTGTAATTAATAAAATTTTAATTGTAATTAATAAAATTTATTTTCATATAGAATACTATATTCTTTTCTGAGAGAAATTTTGAAGAAGGCGTTAACATTTATTAATTCTATGTCTAATAGGCGTTGTCACATAAAATAAACATTCATAAAAATTTGTCTGACTTAGTATAGCAGAAAAACATTTTTTAAAAATAAATAAAAATTAATTAGTAATATTTAAAATTGTAATTAATAAAATTTATTTTCATATAGAATACTATATTCTTTTCTGAGAGAAATTTTGAAGAAGGCGTTAACATTTATTAATTCTATGTCTAATAGGCGTTGTCACATAAAATAAACATTCATAAAAATTTGTCTGACTTAGTATAGCAGAAAAATATTTTTTAAAAAATAAATCAAAATTAATTGGTAATATTTAGAATTGTAATTAATAAAAATAAATATTTCTTTTCTCTATTTAAAATTCAAAATGCACTAAACATTCTCCAATACTTAACATTTTATTTTAGAAAAAGGAAGTTGAACTTGTAATTATTAAAATGCCTTCATCTATGAAAAGAAACCATACTATTCTCCTTTATATAAAATTTCCTCATATACCACATATTTTGGAGGTTATTCAAAATACGCAAGTTACACGGACGACCCTGTATACAGATTGTTTACTTAAGAAAACAGGGCTACGATTTTCTAGGTCTCCATTTTAAAGGACGACCGCTTTAATCGTAAAGACAATGACTACATTGTAGCCTCGCCACGTATGTCGCATAAACCGGTTTAATGAAGTCTAAAATGTTAAGAAGGAACTTTATAGTTTTCCTTGGTAGTTTCCAGGAAAATAGCTCGCAAGTCTGCCCGAGTTACCCTCTAATAAGATACGAATGAAACAGCCAATGTGACCCTTCCTACATGGGGCTTAAAACTCTTTACATCGAGAAATTCAAATCTCATCCTTCCCATCCGTGTCTTGCTCTCTGTATCTTGAACATAGCCTATAAACCACTTCATTTTCCTCCTGACCCATTTTCATTTTTTACTATACCCAACACTGTAACAACGACAATTTCGTTCACATTTGTTTGTAAAGTACTTTGCATAAAATATACTCGGCTCTAAAGGTGTCTTCGTTCTTTGTCAATTTAGTATAGCAAGTTCCAATGGTGTTGCATTTCGTGTACAATATCGTGCGAGACTCGTGATAAGGATATCTGGTCAAACATGAGTATCACGGCTGAGACACGTGGTTTGTAGATAGGGCCCAACGTAAACAACACGAGTCAGGCTCGTGGCTAATTTTTGCAGATGTTTTCCTGTCTCAGTTGTGTGTTATTCTTCGAAATGGCTGGACGTGTGACCGACTGTCTTGTTGATTATGGCACGTGATATTGGAAGTAAAATCATGAGGTAAAGGGTTAAATAGAACGTCAGTTATACGAATTGTTTCTTGTAATGAAATTTTTGCAGTGTGACGTCATAGTATTGTGGTATTGGTGAGTGGACCAAGTGATTGTCAATACGATTGACGAGTGTTTGGAACCGTGCAGTAGTGATCAGCAGTGATAGAGAATGCATGAGTTCCTAGGATGCTCGTGGATTTTTTGGACGTTTGGCAGTGTGCATGGGTATAAAAAGGGATGTCAAAGGGTTAATCGAAGAATGTCAGAAGAGAGTCCTGAAAGAGTGCCATAAGAGTGAGCAGTGAGCTCTATTTTAATTTATATAATAAATATTATTGAGAAAAAGGAAATTTTAACATTGAACTGCTTGGAACAGAACGCGATCCTCTATGAGCCAGTGTAACTTTCAAGTTACATGCTAATGCATGGGTATTTTATTAAATACTACATTCAACGTTATCGTCTTGATCACTCCAGTTCGCGATTTTTCTTTCGATATATTTATAATTATTTTTACAATACCTCCTGTAGTTCCATTTTTAAAAATTCTAATTCTTTTTCATTTACCGGTTATTCGATCATGATAGGTTAGGTCCTCTATGGCCCCTTATGACCTTTTCTGCACAAGATGGCGCGGAAAATTATCTGGTCTATCTATTGCACATTATCTTGGCACAATAGTACAACCGTTGTTGATTCAAACTTTCAATATGAATTCGTTATAATAAAATTGTCAAAGCTGCTGAATTTATTGGTTGGTATTTGT
>NW_016911715.1:607-866 GCF_001483705.2 Eufriesea mexicana | reverse complement strand
GGAAAATACAATTTTGTTGACATTTTCGACTAATATCGCGGTGAGCTAACTTTCTTGAATAAAGAAGAAGGAAATATTCTATTGGCGAGCCATTGCCATTCCAACGCTATAGAGCCTGTCCGGCAAAAACAATTCTATTGACATTTTCGACTAATGTCGTGGTGTGCTAACTTTCTTGAATAAATAAGCTGGAAATATTCAATTGGCGTGCTATTGCCATTGCAACGCTATGGAGTCTGTATGGCAAATACAATTTTAT
>NW_016911715.1:326-526 GCF_001483705.2 Eufriesea mexicana | reverse complement strand
TAGGCATTGCAGTGCTACAGAATGTTGCTGGAAAATTCAATTTTACTGACATTTTCGACTAATATCTTTGTGAGCAAACTTCCTTGCATAGGTAAAGAGGCAAGACCTTTTTGGCGTGCTATAGCCATCGAAATGCTAGAGAATCTGACTCGCAAATTCAATTTTATTTACATTTGCGACTAATATCGTGGTGAGCTAAC
>NW_016911715.1:0-200 GCF_001483705.2 Eufriesea mexicana | reverse complement strand
GTGCTAACTTCCTTGCGCAAGTAAGGTGGAAATATGCTTTTTGAGTGCTATAGCCTTTGCAATGATATAGATTTGGATGGAAAATACAATTTTGTTGACATTTCCGACTAATATCGTGGTGAGCTAACTTCCTGGATTAAGTAAGAAGGAAAGATGCTTTTTGAGTGCTATAGCCATCGCAATGATATAGATTGTGGCTG
>NW_016911714.1:0-207 GCF_001483705.2 Eufriesea mexicana | reverse complement strand
GCAATGCTATAGAAACTGATTGGAAAAATCAATTTTATTGACATTCTCGACTAATATCGTGGTGAGCTATTTTTATTGCATAAATAAGGAGGAAAGATTCTATTGGCATGCAAGAGCCATTGCAGTGTAACACAATCTGACTTCAAAATTCAGTTTTATTGACATTTTCGACTAATATCGTGGTGAGGTGGTTTTGTTGCATAAATA
>NW_016911713.1:10545-11637 GCF_001483705.2 Eufriesea mexicana | reverse complement strand
GAACTATGCTACGTTCGGTTGTGTTACGTATGGTGTGCTTAGGATGGGATGGTATAGACTTTTGTACTATACGCACTATCCGCGGATTTCTGCGCCCTACTGTGCTCTTGTATATCCTGCATGGATCTTGGGATGGCAGCAACAGCGGTCTCGGCACGTTGGTTAGGATTAGGCTACGTTTGACTATATTCTGTTGGTTTTGATAGGGTTTGGGTAGCTCTGACTTTTCTGATGTATACTGCGATTCTATGGATTTCCGCTTTCTACTCTGAACGAATGTGTTCTGCCTGGCTTTGTGGAGGCCAGCAAAAGCGGACGCGGCAAGTTTGGTTAAGTTAGGTTACGTTTGTTTATGTCAAGGCTGGTTACGTTAGGTGAGGATAGATTTGACTTTATTGCCAAAGTCTGCTATTATGTGGATTCCTGCGCCCCAGAGTACCTTAAGGTTGCCAGCTTTGCTTTGGCAAGGCCAGCGAGAGTGGTCTCAGCATATTATGATTGGTCAGGCTACGTTCGGTTAGGCTGAGCTAGGGTTCGTTTGGTGAGTGTAACTTCAACTTCTTTGCTGTACACCGCTTTTCGGTGGATTTCTGCGCTCTACTGCGCTCTAGTATATCCTGCTTGACACTGGGGATTGCGTCTATAGCGGTCTTAATTTGCGGTTTTATCAGGCTATGTTTATATGTGTCCTGTTTGTTTGGATAGGCTGGGATAGCTTTGACTTCTCTGATATACACTGCGTTTCTATGGATTTCCGCGTTCTACTGTCCACTAATGTGTTCTGCTTTACTCTGGAGAGGCGAGCAATGGTGGTTGTGGCTCGTTAGATTGATCTCTGTTAGGTTTGGACATATTGCTATTGGCTAGGTTAGGAGGGGATAGCTTCGTCTTCAGTGATGTGGTATGCTATTAGGTGGATTCCTGCTTCTTACAGTGCTCTAAAATTTTCAGCTTCTCTCATGAAAGGCCAGCAATAATGATCTCGGCACGCTATGTTGTGTCAGATTAGGTTCGGTCAGGTTGGGTTAGTCTAAGCTTGGTTAGAATAGATTTAGCTTTTGTGCTGTAGACTGCTGTTCGATGCATTCCTGC
>NW_016911713.1:4431-10204 GCF_001483705.2 Eufriesea mexicana | reverse complement strand
TATGTGCTGCACACTGCTGTTCGTGGATTTCTACACCGTACTACGCTCCAGTATGACCTCATATGCTCTGGGACGGCCAGAAATAGTGGTCGCGTCACGTCAGTTTTTGCTAGGGTACATTCCGTTATGTTAAGATTCTCTATGTTAGGAGAAGATGGCTATGCCTTTGTGATATAGTCTGCTATTATGTGGATTTCTGCGACCTACAGCGCTCTAATATTTTCAGCTAGGCCCTGGCAAGGCCAGCAATAGCGGTCTCGGCACGGTATGTTGTGTCAGTTTATGATTCGTCATGTTCTCTTTGTCTGGGTTAGGCACTGGTAGCATTGTCTTTCTGATATACATAGCGATTACATGCATTTCTGCGTTCTACTCTCCGCTAACCTCCTCCGCTTCAATCCGGGGAGGCCAGCAATATTTGTCGCGGCACGTTAACATGAGACAGGTTACGATCGGTTAGGTTGGGTCGAGCTTAGTTGCGTCAGGTGAGCTTTAACTTTTGTGCTTTACACTGCTTTCAGTGGACTTCTGCGCCCTATTGTGCTCCGGTGGGCCCTGCTTGGTTAGGTTACGTTTGGTTACGTAAAGTTTGTCTAGGTTATGGTTGTGCTCCGGTGGGCCCTGCTTGGTTAGGTTACGTTTGGTTACGTAAAGTTTGGCTAGGTTATGGGAGGGTAGCTTTGACTTTAGAGCTATAGTCTGCTATTACGTGGATAGCTGCGCCCTACAGTGCCCCAGAATTTTCAGCTAGCTCTGGGGGAGACACCAATAGCGGCCTCGCACGTTATCTTGTGCCAGCTTACGATCGCTTATGTTGGGTTATGCTAAGTTTGGTTAGGATAGCTCCAACTTTCGTGCTGTTCGCTGCTATTCGGTGAATTTCTTCACCCTACGCTGCTCTTGTATGTCCTGCTTGGATCTGGGGTGGGCAGCATTAGCGGTCTCGGTACGATAGGTTGAGGTGGGCTATATTTGATTATGTCCTGCTTGTTTGGATTCGGTTTGTGTAGCTTTGACTTTTCAGATATACACTGCGGTTCTATGGATCTCTGCGTTCTACCCTCACTTATATGCTCTGCTTGACTCTGGCGAGGCCAACAACAGTGGTCTCGGCACGTTAGGTTGAGACAGGATGCGTTCGGTTACGTTGGGATAGGATAAGTTTGTTCAGGGCACACTTAACTTTTGTGCTGTACACAGATGTTCGGTGGATTTCTGCTCTCTGCTGTGCCCCAGTATATCCTGCTTGGCTCTGGGGAGGGCAGCACTGGCGGTCTCGGCAAGTTAGGTTGAGTTAGGCTACGTTTGTCTAAGTTATGTTGGTTCGTGTCGGATTTGGGTAGCTTTCACTTGTCCGATACCCACTGGGGTTCTATTGGTTTCTGCGATCTACTATCCACTAATGTGTCCCGCCTGACCCTGCGTAGGACAGCAATGGTGGTCGCGGCACGTAAGGTTTTGTTGCGATACGTTTGCTTATTTTTCACTTGGTTAGGTTACGAGAGGATTGCTTTGACGTTAGTGCCATTGTCTGCCATTAGGTGGATTTCTGCTCCCTGCAGAGCTTTAATATTCCCAGCTTGGCTCTGGAAGTCCGACAACTGTGGTCTCGTCTCCTCATGCTGTGTCGAGTTACGTTCGTTTATGTGGGTTATGCAAACTTAGGTCAGGATTACTTTAGCCTTTGCGCTGTAAACTGCAATTCGGCGGACTTCAGCACTCTACTGTGCTCTAGTATGTCCTGCCAGACTCCTTGGTGGGGGAGGGGTGGTGGTAGCAGTAGCGTTTTCGACACGATAGGTTGAGTTATGTTACGTTCGGCTTTGTCATGTTTGGCTAGTTTAAGAGAGGGCTGCTTTGACTTAGTGATGTTGTCTGCTATTAGGTGGGCTTGTGCGACCTACATTACTCTCATATTTTCAACCTCGCTCTGTGAAGGCCAGCAATAGTTGTCTCGGCACGTTATGTTGTGCCAGGTTACGCTCGGTTATGTTGAATTTGGCTAAGTTTGGTTGGAATGGCTTCATCTTTTGAGCTGTACTGTGCTATTCTACGGATTTCTGAAATCTACTTTGCTCTAGTATGATCAGCTTGGCTCCGGGAAGGGAAGCAATAGCGCACGCGGCACGATAGGTTAAGTTGCGCTATGTTTGTTTATGTCCTATTTCTTTGGGTTAGGATTGTGTAGCTTTGACCTTTCAGATATACACTGCGATTGTATGGACTTCTGCGCTCTACTCGCCGTTAGCGTGTTCTGCTTGTCTCTGGGGAGGCCAGCAGTAGTCGTCACGGCACGTTAGGTTGTACTAGGTTACGTTTGGTTATATTATGATTAGTCATGTTTGGAGACTATAGCTTTGACATTAGTCCTATAGTCTGCTATTAGGTGGATTTCTGCGCCCTACATCGCTGTAACGGTTTCAGCTCGGCTCCGGCGAGGACAGTAATAGTGGTCTCAGCGCGATGTGCTGATTCGTGTTACGTCCGGTTAGGTTGGATGAGACTAAGTTTGGTTAGGAAAGGCTTATGTCCTCTGCTGCACACAGATATTCGGTGGAGGTCTGCGCTCTACTGTGCGAAAGTGTGTCCTGCCTGGCTCTTGAGGGGGGGGGGCAGTAGCGGTTTCGGCACGTTATGTTGAGTTAGGCTGTGTTTGGCTATTTTCGGTTGGTTTAGGTTTGGTTTGGGTAGCTTTGCCTCTTCTGATATGCACTGCGATTGTATGGACCTCTGCGTTGCACTCTACACTATTGCGTTCTGCTTTGCTCTGTGTGTGCCAGCAATATTGTTATATGCACCTAACAATGAGTCGGCCTACGTTCGGTTAGGTTAGCTCAGGATAAGTTTTGTCAGTGTAGCTTTAACTTTTGTGGTGTACACAGCTTTTCGGCGGATTTCTTCAATCTACTATGCTCTAGTATGTCCTGCTTGACTCTGGGAAGGGCAGCCATGGCGGACTCGGAATGTCAGCGTTAGTTACGCTACGTTTGGCTATGTTCTGTTGGATTGGATTAGGATTGGTTAACTCTGACTTTTGCTATATGTACTGCGATTATATGGACTTCTGCATTCTACTTTCCACTAACGTGTTCAGCTTGACTCTGGGTAGGCGAGCAACGGTGGTCGCGGCACGTTAGGTTTTGTTGGGATACGCTTGCTTATGTTACGGTTGGTTAGATTACGAGAGGATAGCTTTGATGTTAGTGCCATTGTCTGCCATTAGGTGGACTTCTGCACTCTACAGTGCTTTAATATTCCCAGCTTGGCTCAGGAAAGCCAGAAACTGTGGTCTCTTCTCCTTATGCTGCGCCGAGTTACGTTCGTTAGGATGTGTTATGCAATTTGAGGTCAGGACAGCATTAGCTTTTGCGCTGTGCGCTGCGATTCTGCGAATTTCTGTATTCTACTCTCCACTAGTGTGTTCCGCTTGGCTCTGGGGAGACCAGTAATTGTGGTCGCGGCCCGCTATGTTGAGTTATGTTCCGCTCGGCTATGTTACGGTTGGTCAGGTAACGAGAGGATAGCTTTGACTTTATTGCAATAGTCTGCTATTAGACGGATTTCTGCGCCATTCAGTGCTCTAATGCTGTCAGCTTGTCGCTGCGATTGCAAGCAACAGTCGTCTCGGCACGTTATGTTGAGTCAAGTTACGTTCGGTTTGGTTGGGTTAGGCAATGTTTGGTCAGGTTAGCTCTAACTTTTGCGCTGTACGCTGTTATTCGGTGGATCTGTGCGCTCTACTGTGCTCTAATTTGCCCAGCTTGGCTTTGGGGTGGGCAACAATTGCGGTCTCGCCACGATAGTTTGAGTTATGATACGATTGGTTAGGAGAGGGGAGGATATCGTTGACTTTAGTGCTATAGTCTGCTATTAGGTAGATTCCTGCCCCCTGCAGTGCTCTAGCGTTTTCATTCCGGCTCAGGGAAGGCCAGTAACATTCGTCTCGGCACGTTACGGCGAGTCAAGTTACGTTCGGTTAGGTTGGGTTAGGAAATGTTTGGTCAGGATAGCTTTACCTTTCTCTCTGTACGCTCCTATTCGATGGATTTATGCGCGCTACTGTGATCTAGTACGTCCTGCTTGGCCCTGTGGAGGGTAGCAATAGCGGTCTCGGCACGTTAGGTTGAGTCAGGTTGTGTTCGGCTATGTTGTGTTGGCTTGGGTTAAGCTTGGATAGCTTTGACTTTACTTATGTACACTGGGGTTCTACGCATTTATGCGTTCTACTCTCCGCTAGTGTGTTCTTCTTGGATCTGGGGTGCACATTAATACTGGTCGCGGCACGTTAGGTTACGTTAGGTTACGTTTGTATATGTTACGATTGGTTAGCTTACAAGGGTTTATCTTTGTCTTTAGTGCCATGGCCCGGTATTAGATGAGCTTCTGCGCCCTATTGTGCTCCAATATTTTCTGCTTGGCTCTGGGAAGGCCAGCAATAGTGGTCTCGGCACGGTATGTTTAATCTTGTTACGTCCGGTTAGGTCGGGTTAGGCTAAGTTTGGTCAGGGAATCTTTAACTTTTCTGCAGTTCACAGCTTTTCGGTAGACTTTTGCGCTCTACTGAGTTCCAGTGTATCCTGCCTGTCTGTGGGGAGGGCAGCAATAGCGTTCTCGGCATGTTGGGTTAATTTCGGCAATGTTTGTGTACGTTCCGTTTGTTTGGGTTACGTTTTGGTAGCTTTGACTTTCGTGATATTCACTGCGATTGTATGGATTTCTGCGTTCTACTCTCCGCTAATGTGCTCTGCTTGGATCTGGTGAGGCCAGCATTTGCGATCGCGGCACGTGGGTCTGAGTTAGGATACGTTTGGTTTTCTTACGTTTGGCTAGATTAGGAGAGGATAGCTTTGACTTTAATGCTACAGTCGCTATTAGGTGGATTTCTCCGAGCTACATTACTCCAATATTTTCAGCTTCGCTCTGTGAATGCCAGCAATAGCGGTCTCGCCATATTAGGTATAGTGATGCCGTGTTTGGTTGTGTTCTGTTAGATTGGGTTATGTTTGAGTAGCTTTGACTTTTCTGATATACACTGCGATTCTAAGGCCTTCGGCGTTCTACTCTCCGCTAATGTTTTGTGCTTGGCACTGGGGAGGCCGGAAATAGAGGTTGCGTTCACGATATGTCGAATTAGATTGCGTTTTGTTACGTTACGATTGGTTCCATTAGGAGAGGGTACCTTCGACTTTAGTTCTATTGACTACTATTGTGAGAATATCTGCGCTCTACCATTCTTCAATATTTTCATTTCGCTTCGTGAAAGCCAGAAATTGTGGTCTCCGCACGTTGCGAGGAGTCAGGTTACGCTGGGTTTGGATGGGTTAGAATAAGTTTGGTTAGGGTAGCCCTAGCTACTGTGCTGTACGCTGCTTTTCGAAGGATTTCTGCGTTCTACCCTGCTGCAGTATATCCTGCTTGGCCCTGGGGTGGGCCGCAATAGCGGTCTCTGCACGTTAGGTTGAGTTATGCTCCGTTTGGGTATGTCAGGATGGGTTAAGCTAGGAGAGGATATCTTTTACTCTTGTGCTATAGTTTGCTTTTAGTTGGATTCGTGCGCCCTACCGTGCTCTAATATTTTCAACTTGGCTATGGGAAGGCCAGGAATATTGTCCTGGGCGCGTTATGCCGATTCAGGTTACGATCGGTCAGGTTGGGTTCGGCTAAGTTTGGTTAGGATAGCTCTACCTTTTCAGCTCTACACTGATATTCGGTGGACTTCTGCGCTCTACAGCACTCTAGTATATCATTCTTGACACGTTGGCGGGGGGGGGGG
>NW_016911713.1:0-3799 GCF_001483705.2 Eufriesea mexicana | reverse complement strand
CCAGAGCAAAGCAGAGAATATTAGATCTCAGTAGAGTGCAGAAACGCACCGAATAGCATTGTATAACACTAAAGTGAAAGCCATCCTTCCGAACCTCACCAAACATAACGTAACCAATAGTGACCTGACTCGTCCTACCGTGCCGAGACCACAATTACTGCCCCCTCCATAGTCAAGCAGAACATTTTAGAGGAGAGCAGAGCGCAGAAATGCATAGAGCCGCAGTGCATAGCACAATAGTCGCGGCTACCATATCCTAGAATGATCATAATTTACATAACCGAACGTAGCTTAACTCAACCTATCGTGCCGAGACCACTACTGGGGGCCTCCCCAGAGGCAAGCAGAAGCTAGTAGAGGAATGCAGATCGCAGATATCGACCGAATGGCACTGCATAGCAAAGGAGCCACTGCTACCTTAACAAAACCTAACCTAATGTAGCCAGGCCAAACGCAATGCATCTGAAACAAACGCAACGGGACCACTATTGCTGGCCTTTCCAGAGCCAAGCAGAACATATTAGGGAACTATGGAGCGCATAAATCGACCGTGTAGCAGTTTATGGCGCGAAAGTAAAAGCTACCCCACCCTAACCAGTCCAAACGTAGCGGAAGCGAACGTAACATAATTCAGCCTTCCGTGCCGGGACCACTATTGCTGTCCTCACCAGAGACAAGTAGAACATATTAGAGGGGAGTAGAACGCAGAAATCGATAGAATCGCAGTGCATAGCACAACAGCCGAGGCTACCCCATCCTGAGATTGCCATACGCAACAAAACCGAACGTAGCTTAACTCAACCTAACGTGCCGGGACCACTATTGCTAGCCTCCCCAGAGCCAAGCAGTATATAATAGAGCACAGCTGAACGCAGAAGGACACCAAATACCATTCTATACCACAACAGTCAAAGACATCCGTACCTAACCTGACCTATCCTAACACAACCGAACGTATAATTACTCTACCTAAGGGCAGGAAACCTCTATTTCTTGCCTCCCCAGAGCCCTGCAGGTCATATTAGAGCACAGTGGAGTGCAGAGATCCACCGAATAACAGGGTGCACCACAAAAGTCAATGCCATTATAACCAAACGTATCCTAACCTAACCTTACCCAACCTAACCTAACCTAACCGCTATTGCTGGTCTCCCAAGAGTCTATCAGAGTGCAGTACAGCATTGAAGAGCGCATAAAGCCACCAAATAGCAATGTATAGCACAAACGTCGAAGATATCGTAACCTAACTAGGCCCAGCCTAACCTATCGTATTGTAGAGTAACTGCACCTAACGAGCCTACACCTCTATTCCTTGCGTCTTCGAAGCAAACCAGGGCATATAAGAGGAGAGTAGGGCGCAGAAATCTATAGATCCGCACTGCACAATAGAAAAGTCAAAGATATCCAGACCTAACCCAAACTACCATAACCTAACCTAACACAGCCAATCCCAACGAAACGTACCGCGGCAACTGTTGCTGGTATCACGAGGCGCTGGCAGAGTATAGTAGAGCAATGTAGAGCGCAGGAATCCACCGAAAAGCTGTGTATAGCATAGAAGTCGTATCTTTCCTATCCTAACATTTCCAAGCGTAATATAGCCAAACGCAACCGAACGTAACCCAACACACCGAGACCAGTATCTCTCGCCTCCCAAGAGCCAAGCATAATATACTGGAGTGCAGTAGAGCGCAGAAAGCCTCCAAATAGCAGTTTATAGCAAACAAGACAATGAAATCATGACCTAAACCTACCTAACCTAACCTAACCAAACTTAGCATAACTAAGCCCAATATGCCGAGACCTCTATTGCTGGCCTATCCAGAGCCAAGCAGAACACATTAGAGAAAAGTAGAGCGCAGAAATCTCCGAATAGCAGTGTATAACGTAAAAGGCAATGCCATCCTCACCAAACTCAACCTAATCTAACATATCCGAAAGCACCCTATCTCAAGGAAACGCGACACGTCCGCTATTTCTGGCCTCCCCAGAGACATGCAGATGATAGCAGTGCAATGCATAGCGCAGATATCGACCGAATAGCAGTGTGTAGCACAAAAGTCGAACCTATCCTAACAAAACCATTCTTAACCTTGCCAGTCCAAGCGTAACATAACTCAAACCAGACTGCCGAGACCTCTATTGCTGGCCATCATAGAGCAAGGCAGAATATATTAGAGCGCTGTAGAGCGCTGAAATCCATAGCATCGCTGTGCATAGCACCATAGTAGGAGCTACCCCATCCTAGCATAGCCAAACGTAACACAACTGAACGTAGCTTAACTAAACCTAACGTGCCGACAACATTATTGCCAGTCTCCACAGCGCCAAGCGCAATATACTAGACGACTGTGGAACGCATAAATCCACTGAACAACAGTCTACACCATGTAAGCCAAGGCTATCCAAACATAACCCAGACTAACATATCCTAACCGAACTTAGCCTAACTCAATCTAAAGTGCGGAGATCACCATTACTGGCCTCAAAAGAGTCGAGCTGAGTACAGTATAGTAGTGTAAAGCGCAGAAATCCACCGGACAGAAGGGTATAGTACAAAGTTCTATGCTAACTTATCCTAACCTATCCAAACGCAACATGACTGAACGTAGCCTAACGCAACCTTATATGGCGAGGCTACTATTACTGTGCCCCCAGAGCCAAGTAGAGCAGAGTAGAACAGCGTAGAGCGTGTAAATCCTCCGGATAAGAGCGTATAGTCTCGCATCCCGGCAGTCGAGCAGAGTATAGTAGAGCAATGTAGAGCGCAGAAATCCTCCGAATAACAGTGTACAGCACGAAAGATAAAGCTATCGTGACCAAACATAGCTTGACACAGCCTAACCGATCGTTACCCGACTCACCTCTAACATAGGCACACCTCACACAGACGATCGTAACTTGACTCAATATAACCAGCCGAGACCACTATTGCTAGCATCGCCAGAGCCGATCAAAATATGCTAGAGCGCAGTAGAGCGCATTAATCCACCTCACTGCAGTGTACAGCGCAAGAGCGGAAGATATCCTAACCCAACGTGACCAAACCTAACCCAACCGAACGCAGCCTAACACAACGAATGGTGACGAGACTAGTATTGCTGGCCTCTCCAGAGCCAAGCGTAGCATATTTGAACAATGTAGATCGATGAAACCAAATGAGCAGCAGTGTATAGCATAAAAGTCAATGCTATCCTGTTCTAACATAACCAAACGTGACATAACCAAACGTAATCTAATTCAATCTCACGTGCCCAGACAAACCTTTTTAACCTGACACAATTTAACGAGCAGGGGCCACTATTTCTGGCCCTCCCAGAGCCAAGCTGAAAACTTATAGCACTGCAGGGGGCAGGAGTCCACCTTACTCAAACTAGGGCATACCAGAGCGCAGAAATTCACCCAGTTTCAGTGCAAGGAGCAGAAGTAAAAGCTATCCTTTCCAAACATGTCCTAACCTAAACTAACCAAGCGCAGCATAACTTCAACTAACATGCCGCGTCCTCTATTTCTGTCGTCCCGGGAGACAAGCAGAGTATAGGAGAGCAATGTAGAGCGCTTGAATCCACCGAAAAGCAGTCTAGAGCACAGGAGCCTAAGCTACCCTTCCCCCCCCCCCCAGTGCCAAGCAGAACATGCTAGAGCGCTACAGAGCGCAGAAGCCGACTGCATTTTTGTATGCAGTGCAAAAGTCAAATATACACCGATCAAACATCTGGCATCCGAACCTACACAGACGTAGTGGAACTCAACATATCCTGACGAGACAGACGTTTCTGGCTTCACCAGAGCCAAGCAG
>NW_016911712.1:0-573 GCF_001483705.2 Eufriesea mexicana | reverse complement strand
TTAGTAGAAAGTGACAATAAAATTGAATTTTCCAGCATGGTTCTATAGCATTGCAATGCCTATTGCATGCCAAAAGTACCTTTTCTCCTTGTTTATGCAAGAAAGAGTGCTGACCACCGTATTAATCGAAAATGTCAATAAAATTGAATTTTCCGACGACATTCTATATCATTGCAATGTCTATAGCACGCCAATAGAATCTACCCTGCTTATTTAGTCAAGAAAGGTATCGCCCCACGATAATAGTCGAAACTGTCAATAATATTGAACTTTCCAGCCAAATTCTACAGCATTGCAAAGCCTACAGCACGCCAATAGAATCTTTCCTCCTTATTTATGCGAGAAAGTTAGCTCACCACGACATGAGTCGAAAATGTCAGTAAAATTGAATTTTCTACCCAGATTCCAAAGCATTGCAATGGCTATAGCACGCCAATAGATTCTTTCCACCTTATTTATGCAAGAAAGTTAGCTCTCCACGTTATTAGTCAGAAATGTAAATAAAATTCTATTTTCCGGCCAGATTCTAATGCATTGCAATGGCTATAGCACACAAGAAGGATCTTTCCTCCT
>NW_016911711.1:0-221 GCF_001483705.2 Eufriesea mexicana | reverse complement strand
TCGCCTAACGCCTTCAATCCAATGGCATGTACAGCCTACTACTTGCCATAGTATAGGTATATTGAAAGTATATAATCTGTTGTAGCTTGGTTAATAGGTCGCCTAGCGTCTTCAACCAACGTCAAGGACAGCCATCTACTTGCCTGAGAATAGGCTCCTCAAAATCTATAACCTGTTATAGCTTGGAGAATAGATCGCCTAACGCCTTCAATCCAATGGCA
>NW_016911710.1:0-630 GCF_001483705.2 Eufriesea mexicana | reverse complement strand
CTATTCGGCGGATCGCTGCACTCTACTGTAATCGAATGTTCTCTGCTTTGCTCTGGTGAGGCCAGTAATTGTGTCCCAGCGCGTTCGGTTGTATTGGGTTATTATGTTTGGTTTAGCTTGGTTAGGACGGGACACCACTGCCCTTTTCTGCTATATACTGCTATTCGGTGGATTTCTGTGCTCTACTTCGATCTAGCATGCTCTGGTTGGCTCTCGGTTTGCCAGCAATTGTAGTCTCGGCACCTTGTGTTGAATTATTCTACGTTCGGTTATGTGGGGTTAGAACAGGGTAGGTTTGGATATCTTCAACTTTTGTGATATACACTGCAACGCGGTATGCTACCGCGCTCTACTGTGCTGAAGTATATTCTGCTTGGATTTGGGGAGGCCGGAAATAAAGGTCTGGGTTTGTTAGGTTTATTTATTCTACGTTCGGTTAGGTTAGGATACATTTGGTTAGGTTAGGATGTGTTTGACTATTGCGCTGCACATTGCTACTTGATGGCTTCCTGCGCGCTAGTTGCCTCTACTATACTATGCTCGACTCTGTGGAGGCCAGCAATAGTGGTCTCGGCGCGTTTCCCTGAGTAAGGCCACCTTCGGTTATGTTACGTTAGTCTGGTTTGAGTT
>NW_016911709.1:0-540 GCF_001483705.2 Eufriesea mexicana | reverse complement strand
AAGGCGCTAGGCGTTCTATTCACCAAGCTATAACAGGTTATAGATTTTGAATAGCCCTATTTTCTGGCATGTAGATGTCTGTAATTGCCATTGTATTTAAGGCGTTAGGTGAACAATTCACCAAGCTATAGCAGATTATATATTTGGAATAGACATCTCCTCTGGCAAGTAGATGGCTCTACTTGCCATTGGATTGAAGGCATTAAGCGATCTATTCACCAAGCTATAGCAGATTATAGATTTTGTATAGACCAATTCTCTGGCAAGTAGATGGCTGTACTTGTCATCGGTTTGAAGGCGCTAGGCGATATATTCACCAAGCTAAAGCAGGTTATAGATTTTGAATAGAACTATTCTCTGGCAAGTAGATGGCTGTGCTTCTTGCCATTGGATTGAAGGCGCTAGGCGATGTATTCACCCAGCTATAATAGACTATAGACTTTCAATAGAACTATTCTCTGGCAAGAAGATGGCTGTACTTGCCATTGGATTGAATGCGTTTGGAGACCTATTCACCAAGCTATAACAGGCTATAGATTT
>NW_016911708.1:0-542 GCF_001483705.2 Eufriesea mexicana | reverse complement strand
TATAGAATCTGGATGGGAAAGTCTATTTTATTGACATTATCGAATAATATCGCGGTGAGCTTAGTTTTGTTACCTAAATATGGAGGAAAGATTCTGTTGGTGTGCTATAGGCATTCCAGTGCTATAGAATCTGGCAGGAAAATAAAGTGTTATTGACATTTTCGACTAATACCGTGGTGAGCTAGCTTTCTTGCATAAATGAGGAGGAAATATTATATTGGCGCGCTATTGCCATTGCAACGCTATCCAATCTGTACGGCAAATTCAATTTTATTGACATTTTCCACTAATATCGCTGTGAGCTAACTTTCTTGCATAAATAAGGTGGAAAGATCCTTTTGCCGTGCTATAGCCATCGCAATGCTGAAGATTCTGGTTGGAAAATTGAATTTTTTTGACATTTTCGACTAATCCCGTGGTGAGCTAACTTGCTTGCGTATGTAAGGAGTGAAGATACTATTCGCGTGTTATATCCGTTCCAATGCTGTAGAATCTGGCCGGAAAATTCAATTTAATGACATTTTCGACCAATATCGCGGTGA
>NW_016911707.1:0-223 GCF_001483705.2 Eufriesea mexicana | reverse complement strand
AGTAGGAAATATTCTATTGTCGTGCTATGTCCATTTCAATGCTACAGAATCTGGCTGGAAAATGTAATTTTATTGACATTTTCGGGTAATATCGCGGTGAGCTAACTTCGTTGCATAGATAAGGAGGAAAGGTTCTATTGGCGTGCAATAGCCAACGCAATGCTATAGAATCTGCATTGATAACTCAATTTTATTGACATTTTCAAATAATATCGTGGTGAGC
>NW_016911706.1:0-551 GCF_001483705.2 Eufriesea mexicana | reverse complement strand
GACAATAAAATTGAATTTTCCGGCCAGATTCAACAGCATTGCAATGGCTATAGCACGCCAATAGGATCATTCCTCCTTATTTACGCAAGAAAGTTAACTCACCACGATATTAGCCGAAATTAAATTGTCAATAAAATTGAACTTTCCTGCCCGATTCTGCAGCATTGCAATGGCTATAGCAGGCCAAAAGGATATTCCCACCTTACTTATACAAGGAAGTTGGCTCACCACGCTATTAGTCGAAAATGTCAATGAAATTGAATTTTCCAACAAGATTCTACAGCATTGCAATGGTCATAGCTTGGCAATATAGTCTTTCCTCCTTGTTCATGCAAGTAAGTTAGCTCACCACGATACTAGTTGAAAATGACAATAAAATTGAACTTTCCATCCAGATTCTGTAGCATTGCAATAGCAATAGCACGCAAATAGAATCATTCTTCCTTATTTATGCAAGAAAGTTATCTCACCACGATATTAGTCGAAGATGTCAATCAAATTGAATTTTCCAGCCAGATTCTACAGCATTGCATTGGCCGTAGCACGCCAAA
>NW_016911705.1:0-5547 GCF_001483705.2 Eufriesea mexicana | reverse complement strand
TATTGATGTATGTACAGATGTATGTATGGATATATCTATGGACGTATGGATGGTTGTGTGTATTTATGTATGTATGGATGTACGGTTGGATGTATGTATGGATGTGTGTATGGGTGTACGTATCGATGTGTGTATGTACGTATGGTTGTATGTATGGATGGATGGATGTATGGTTGGACGGACCTATTGATTTATGGCTGTGTGGATGTATGCGTGTACGAATGTGCGGATGTACGGATGCATGAAAGTATGGATGTGTATACGTATTTATGAATGGATGGATAGATGTATGGATCGATGGATGTATGGATGGGTGTTGATATGAATCGATGGATGTATGTTTCGATGTATGTACGGATGGGTGGATGTATGGATGGATGGATGTGTAGAAAGGTGGACGTATGGATGTATATATATGAATGGATGAATGGTTGTATGGATGGATGTATGGGTGTATGGATGTATGGATTATGTACGTATGTATGTTTTAATGTATGGATGTATTTGAGTAATGTATGTACGGATGTATGCATGTATCTATGTATGTATGTACGAAGCTATGGTTGTACGGATGCATGGATGTATGGATTTGTGGGTGGATGAACGGATGTGTGAATGGACAGAAGAGCGGGTGTATGTATGGATGCTTGTATGGCTGAATGTATGGATGTATGCATGGGTGTATGTATGATTGTTTGTATGAATGAATGTATGGATGTATGCATTAATGTATGTATGGACGTGTGTATGGATGTAAGTGTGGGTGTATGAATGTATGTATGTAATGATGTATGCATGAATGTCTGGATTGATGGATGGATTGTTGGGTTGATGTATGGGTGGATGGATGTATGGGTCGATCGATGTATGGATGGGTGAATGTATGGGTGGATGGATGGATGGAAGGATGTTTTTCTGGATGGATGGCTGTATTGACGGCTGGAAGTGTGGATGGATTGAGGTACGGATGGACGATTGTACGGATGTATGGATGTATGGATTAATATATGTATGGATGTATGGATGGATGGTTGTGTCGAATGGTGGAAGTACGAATGGACGGGTTTATGAATGTATGGTCGTGAGGATGTGTGGATGTACACATGGATGGGGAAATGAATGGGTAGGTTTATGGATCGAGGGATGTATGGATGGGTGGAACTATGGATGGGCAGATGTATAGATGGATGGATGTATGGAAGTATGGATGTATATATGGACGTATGTGTGGATGGATGGCTGACTGGATTGGTGGAAGTGTGGATGGAGTGAGGTACGGATGGACGATTGTACGGATGTATGGATGTATGGATTTATATATGTATGGATGTATGGATGGATGGATGTATCGAACGATGGAAGTACGAATGGACGAGTTTATGGATGTATGCACGTGTGGATGTATGGATGTATACCTGGATGGATGTATGAATGGATAGATATATGGATCAATGGATGTATGGGTGGGTGGAAGTGTGGATGGGCGGATGAATGGGTGGATGGATGTATGGAATGTTGGATGTACGGAAGGATGTATGTATGGATGATTGGTTTTATGGATGGATGGATGTATGGATTGAATGAGGTATGGACGGACGTATGTAAGGATGTATGGATGAATGGATATATATATGTATGGATGCATGGATGTATGGACGTATGGGTGTATGCATGGATGGATGTATGTATGGATGAATGTATGCGTGTATGTATGGATCTCTGTGTTAATGTGTGTATGGATGCATGGATGGATGGACGGATGGATTTCTGGATGGATGGATGTATGGATGTATGCCTGTATGGATTTATGCATGTATGGATGTATGTATGTATGAATGTATGGATGTAAGAATGAATGTATGCATGCGTGTGTGGATGTATGGATTTATGGATGTATGGGTGTATGGACGTATGGATGTATGTGTGGATGTATGGATGTATGCATGTATGGCTGTATGGATGGGTGGATGTATGGATGGGTGGACGTATGGATGGATGGGCGTATGGAAGGAAGGAAGTACCGATGGATGTATGTATGGATGGATGGCTGCTTGGACGGTTGGATGTATGCATGGAAGTATGTATTAATGTTGGAATGGATGTATGTATGTGTGTATGTATGGATGTATGGAAGGATGTATGTATGGATGTATGTATGGACGAATGAATTGGTGTATGTATGGATGTATGTATTGATGTATGTATGGATGTATGGATGGGTGGATGGATGAATGGGTTGTTGTATGGATGTATGGATGGATAGATGTATGGAATAGAGGATAGATGTATGGATGGATGGATGTATGGATCGGTGGATGTATGGTTTGTTGGACGTATGGATGGATGGCTGTGTGGTTGAATGGATGTATAGATGGATTGAGGAATGGATGGCCATATGCACGGTAGTATGGATGTATGTATGTGTATATGTATGGATGTATGGATGGATGGATGTATAGATGGAAGGATATGTGGAAGTGTGGATGTATTGATGTATGTATTGATGTATGGATGGATGGATGTATAGATGGAAGGATATGTGGAAGTGTGGATGTATTGATGTATGTATTGATGTATGGATGTATATATGTATGGATGTATGAACGTATAGATGTATGGATCGATGGATGTATGGATCGGTGCTTGTACGGATCGATGGATGTATGGTTCGATATATGTATGGATGGGTGGATGTATGGATGGATGGATGCGTAGGAAGGTAGACGTATGGATGGATTTATGTATGGATGAATGGTTGTAAGGATTGATGGATGTATGAATGGATTGAGATATGGATGGACGGTTGTACGTATTTATGGATGTCTGGACGGATGGATGGATGGATGTATGGATGGATTGAGGTACGGAAGGATGTATGTATGGATGAATGCTTGTATGGATGGATGTGTGGATGTATGGGTGTATGGATGTATGGATGTACGAATGTATGCTTACAAGGATGTATGGATGTATGGATTTATTTATGTATGGATTTATGGATGGATTGATGTATGTATCGATGTATGTATGGATGTAATGATGGATTGATGGATTGGTGGATGGATGTATGTTTGGATAGATGTGTGGATCGATGGATGTATGGATGGGTGCTTGTATGGATGGATGGATGGATGGTTCGATGGATGTATGTATGGTTGGTTGTAAGGATGGGTGGATGTATGAATGGTTTAAGGTATGGATGTACGGATGTACGGATGTACGGATGTGTGGATGCATGGATGTATGGATGTATGGATGTATGGGTGTATGGATGGATAGATGAATGGATGGATGTATGTATGGATGTTTGAATGGATGTATGTATATATGTATGTATTGATGTATGTAAGGACGTATGGATGGATGTATGGATGGATGGATGTATGGATGAATGTATGTATGGATGGATGGATGTATGGATGGATGGATGTATGGATGTTTGCATGTATGGATTTATGCGTGTATGGATGTATGTATGTATGAATGTATGGATGTAAGAATGAATGTATGCTTGCATTATGGATGTTTGGATCCTGGATTTATATATGTATGTGTGGATGTATATATGTATGGCTATATGGATCGATGGATGTATGGATGGGTGGTTGTATTGATGTATGTATGGATGTATGTATGGATGTATGAAAGTACATGTGTATGGATGTATGGATGCGTGCAGGGAAGGGCGTATGTATGGATGCGTGTATGCATGGATGTATGGATTTATGTACGTATGTATGCATGGAAATATCTATGGATGTATGTATGGATGTGTGTATGGGTGTATGTATGGATGTGTGGATGTGCGTATGGTTGTATGCATGGATGGATGGTTGAATGTTTGGACGGATTTATGGATGTATGTATGTGTGGATGTATGGATGTACGATTGTATGGATGTACGTATGTATCGATGTATGGATGTACGAATGTATGGTTGTATGGATGGTTAGATGTATGGATCGATGGATGTATGGATGGGTGTTTGAATGGATCGATGGACGTATGGTTCGATGGATGTATGGGTGGGTGGATGTATGGATGGATTGTTGTATGGGTGGACGGATGTACGGGTGTATGGATGTAAGGACGGATGGTTGGATGGATGTATGGATCGATCGATGTATGGATCTATGGATGTATGGAACGATCGATGTATGGATGGGAGGATCTATGGATGGGCAGATGTACGGATGTATGGTTGTATGGACTCATATATGTATGCATGTATGGATGGATAGTTGTGTGGATCGATGGATGTATAGATGGCTGCCTGTAAGGATGGATGGATGTATGGTTCGATGTATGTATGGATGGGAGTATCTACGGATGGATGGATATGTGGAAAGGTGGATGTATGGATAGATGTATGTATGGATGAATGGTTGGATGGAAGGATGGATGTATGGAAGGACTGAGGTATGGGTGGACGTATGTACGGATTTATGGATGTTTCGATGTATGGTCGTATGGGTGTATGGATGGATGGATGTAAGAATGGATATATGTATGGATGGATGGCTGTATGGATGGAAGGATGTATGGATCGATGGATGTATGAATTGGTGGATATTTGGATGGATGGATGTATGGAAGTATGTATGTATGTATGGATGTATGTATGGATGGATGGCTGCATGGATGGTTGGAAGTGTGGATGGATTGAGGTATCGATGGATGGATGTACGGATGTATGGACGTATGGATGTGTATATGTATGGGTGTATGGAAGGATGGAAGTATCGATGGTTGGAAGTACGAATGAATGGATTTATGGATATATGGATGGTGGATGTATGGATGTGTGGATGGATGGATGTATAGGTGGATGGATGTATGGATGTATGGATGTATATATGTATGGATGTATGGATGAATGTATGGATGTATGGATGTATGGGTGTATGGATGTACGGATGTACGAATGTATGGATGTACGGATGTATGGATGCTTGGATCTATATATGTATGTATGAATGGATGGGTGGATGTATGTATTGATGTATGTATGGATGTAATGATGGATTGATGGATTCGTGGATGGATGTATGTATGAATGTATGTATGGATGAATGTATGGGGGTATGTATGGATGTATGTATTGCTGTATGTGTGGATGTATGGATGGATGGATGGATTGGTGGGTGGATGTATGGATGGATGGGTGTATGGATCGATCGGTGTGTGGATGAGTGTTTGAATGGATGGATGGATGTATGGAAGGATGGATGTATGGATAGATGGATGTATGAATGGTTGGCTGTATCGATAGATGGATGTATGGATGAATAGATGTATGGATGGACGGATCTACGGATGTATGTATGTATGTTTGTATATATGTATGGATGTATGGATGGATGGATGTATGGGTGGATGGTTGTATGGATGGATGGATGTATGAATGTATGGATGTATGTATGTATGTATGTTTGAATGTATGGATGTATTTGATTTATGTATGCGAGGATGTATGTATGGATATATGGATGTAGGAATGTATGGTTGTACGAATGCATGGATGTATGGATGAGTGGGTGGGTGAAT
>NW_016911704.1:0-968 GCF_001483705.2 Eufriesea mexicana | reverse complement strand
TGTATGTATGGATGCATTAACGGACGTATCTATGGATGTATGTATGGATGAGCGTATGTGTGTCTGCGTGGGTGTATGGATGTACGTATGGACGTATGTATGGATGTAGGTATGCATGGATGAGTGCATGGATGGAATGATTTGTGGACGTATGGATGTGTGCATGTATGGATGTATGGATGGATGGATGTATTAATGTGTGGACGTTTCTATGTATGGATGTATGAATGTATGGCCGTATTTGCGTTATGGATTTACGGATGTATGTATGCATGTTTTATGTATGTATGTAAGAATATATGGATGTACGGAGGCATGGTTGTATGGATGTGTGGGTGGTCGAATGGATGGGTGAATGGGCGGAAGAATGGATGTATGTATGGATGCTTGTATGGATGAATGTATGGACGGATGTATGGATGGATGCGTGCATGGATGTGTGTATGGATGAATTTACGGATGTGTCTATGGATGTATGTATGGTTGAGTGTATGGGGTTATGCATGGATGTATGGATGTATGTATGTATGGATGTTAGCATGTATGGATGTATGGATGTTTGGATGTATGGACGTATGGATGTAGGAATTTATGGATGTACGGGTGTATGGATGTATGGATGTATGGATGGATGTATGGATGTATTGATGTATGTATGTATGTATGTATGGATGAATGGATTGGTGGATGGATGTATGGATGGATAGATGTATGGATGTATGGATGGATGGATTTATGGATGTGTGGATGTATGAATGCATGGATGGATGGATGGACGGATGGATAGATGTATGGAAAGAAGGATGTATGAATGTACGTATAGATGGAAGAGTGCATGGATGGATGGATTTGAGGATGTATGGATGTGTGGATGTATGGATGTATGAATGGATGGATGTATGTGAGCATGGATGTATGGATGTAATAATATATGGATGTACGGAGGCATGGATGTATGGATGTGTGGG
>NW_016911703.1:0-207 GCF_001483705.2 Eufriesea mexicana | reverse complement strand
TGAGCTTACTTTCTTCCATAAATAATGAGGAA
The DNA here is from genome assembly GCF_001483705.2 of Eufriesea mexicana. Taxonomy (NCBI): domain Eukaryota; kingdom Metazoa; phylum Arthropoda; class Insecta; order Hymenoptera; family Apidae; genus Eufriesea; species Eufriesea mexicana. The sequence continues at coordinate 175 of NW_016911703.1, read as the reverse complement.
GAATACTATTGGCGTGCTATAGCCATTGCAACGCTATCGAATCTGCCTGGAAAGTTCAATTTTACTGACATTTTCGATTAATAACGTGGTGAGTTAACTTCATTGCATAAATAAGGAGGAAGGATACTATTGGCGTGCTATAGCCATTGCAATGCTCTGGACGGAAAATTCAATT
>NW_016911702.1:0-333 GCF_001483705.2 Eufriesea mexicana | reverse complement strand
CTTACCAGACATGACATGACCTGACATGACCTGACCTGACCTGACCTGATCTGACCTGACCTGTCTTGTCCTGACTGATCTGACCTGAGCAGACCTGACCAGTCATTTCCTGACCTGAACTGAACTGACCTGACTTTTCCAGAGGAGACCTGACCTACCTTGACATGACCTTGCCTGACCTGGCCTGAACTGAACTGACCTGAACTGACATCATCTCACTGACCTGACCTGACATGACCTGAGCTGAGCTGACCTGACCTGACCTGACAAGACCTGACCTGACCTGAACAGCCCCGACCTTGCCTGGTCTGACCTGACCTGATGTGACCTGAC
>NW_016911701.1:0-616 GCF_001483705.2 Eufriesea mexicana | reverse complement strand
GTTTAGTTATTCTACGTTTGGTTAGGACAGGTTAGGCATGGTAGGGTCGCGGTGCCTTTGACAATTGTGCTACTCGCATGTGTTTGGTGGCATCCTTCTCTCTACAGTGCTCTATTGTATTCTGCTTGGCTGTGGCGATTCAAGTGAAAGTGTTCTCGGCTCGTTAGGTTAAGATGTATTATGTTTGGCTTTATTACGTTTGGATGTGACTTGCTAGCTTCGACTTTTGTGCTATACACTGCTATTCGCTTGATTCCTACTCTCTACATTGCTCCAATATAATCTGCTCTACTCAGTGGTGGCCAGTAATCGTTGACACGGCACGTTCGCTTCATTTATGCTACGTTTGGTTATGTTACGTTTGGCGAGGGGGAGATGGTAGCATTGACTATTGCGCTATATACTGGTATTTGATGAACGTCTGCGCTGAACTGTGCTCCAATGTTCTCTGCTTCTCTCTGGGGAGACCAGCAATAGTGGTCTCGGCGCGTAAGGTTAAGCAAAATTACGTTTTGCTATAATACGTTAGGATAGGTTACGACCGGTTAGCTTCGACTTGTGTGTCATACACAGCTATTCGGCGTATTTCTACGCTCTATAATGCTCCGCTCTACTC
>NW_016911700.1:0-436 GCF_001483705.2 Eufriesea mexicana | reverse complement strand
CAAGGTTACCCCATCCTAAATTATTTAAACGTAACATAACCGAACGTAAGCTGATAGAAGCTAGAGTACCTAGACCACCATGCCGGGAACCCTATCGCCAAGCGGGATATATTAGAGGATAGAAGAGCGCAGAAGTCCATCGAATGGCAGCGTATAGGCAGTAAAGTCAATGCTGCCCTTACCTGACCAAGGCAAACCTCACATAGCCAAACTTAACCTGACTAAAGCTAACGTGACGAGACCACAATTGCTGCCCTCCCGAGAGCCATGCCGAGCGGATTACAGCACAGTAAAGCAAGGAAACCCTCCGAATAGCAGTGCACAGCACAAAAGTCGAAGCTACACTCTCCTGAACTAGCCAAACGTAACGTTACGAAAGTAAAGTATATGAAACTTACGTGCCGGGACCACTATTACTGGCCTCCCCAGAGACAAG
>NW_016911699.1:0-734 GCF_001483705.2 Eufriesea mexicana | reverse complement strand
AGGTCAGATGATGTCAGTTCAGGTCAGTTCAGGTCAGGCCAGGTCAGTCAAGGTCAGGTCAAGATAGATCAGGTCATGTCGGGTCAGGTCAGGTCAGCTCAGGTCGGATCAGTCAGGTCAGGTCAGGTCATGTCAGGTCTGGTCAAGTCTGGTAAGGGTAGGCCAGGTCAGGCCAGGACAGGTCAGGTCAGGTCTGGTCAGGTCAGTCCGGTCACGTCAGGTCAGGTTAGGTCAGGTCTGGTCAGGTCATGTCAGGTCACATCAGGTCAGGTCAGGCCAGGCAAGGTCGGGGCTGGTCTGGTTAGGTCTGGTCAGGTCAGTCCGGGCAGGTCAGGTCAGGTCATGTCAGATCAAGTCTGGTCAGGGCAGGTCAGGTCATGTCAGATCAAGTCTGGTCAGGGCAGGTCAGGTCATGTCAGATCAAGTCTGGTCAGGGCAGGTCAGGTCATGTCAGATCAAGTCTGGTCAGGGCAGGTCAGGTCATGTCAGGTCACATCAGGTCAGGTCAGGCCAGGCAAGGTCGGGGCTGGTCTGGTTAGGTCTGGTCAGGTCAGTCCGGTCACGTCAGGTCAGGTCAGGTGATGTCAGGTCACGTCAGGCCTGGTCAGGTTAGGTCAGTCAGGTCAGATCAGGTCAGTCAGGACAGGTTAGGTCAGGTAAGGCCGGTTAACGTCAGGACAGGTCTGGTCAGGTCAGGTCAGGTCAGTCAGGACAGGTCAGGTCAGGTCAGGTCA
>NW_016911698.1:0-310 GCF_001483705.2 Eufriesea mexicana | reverse complement strand
CCATGGACGACGTGAAAGTTAGGCTGTGTCCATGGCAGCCTCCTGGCCCCCCTTCCTTTGGGCCGGCTGCGGGCCCGGTGCTCCGCCAGTCGACGGGCCCTTCGCGGTCGCGTTCGCGGAGGAGGAATTCGCGGAAGCAGCTTTCGAATTGGCGCTCGCAGGCGCCGAGGCGGACACGGCGCCTGCAGGCGCCTGGCGAGCCGCGCAGCTCGCCTTTGGCGGGCAGCACGACTTGCTGCCCAGCCGGTGGTTGGTGGGCGGCCGAGCCCGGCGCAAACCGGGCACATGGGTGCAGGCGCACTACACCCAC
>NW_016911697.1:0-29276 GCF_001483705.2 Eufriesea mexicana | reverse complement strand
ACGTTCCAATGTGCTCTAGTATGTTCCGGTTGGCACTGTTGTGGCCAGAAGCAGTGTTCTCGGCACGTTATGTTGGGCTATGCAACGTGCGGCTATGTTACGTTTGGTGAAGTTAGGACATGATAGTTCAGGCTTATGTGCGATACACTGCTATCCGCATATTTCTGCGATCTACTGTGTTCTAATATTTTCTACTCTGCTCTGGGGAGGCCAGCGACAATGATCTCGGCATGTTAGGTCTTGTTAGGTTCAGTTAGGCTACGTTTGGTTCGGTCAGATTCGGAAGGTTCCGTTGGAGTTTCTTCGAATTTTGTGCTGCGCGCTGCTATTTGGTGGATTTCTGCGCTCTACATTGCCCTACCATGCTCTGATCGACCCTGGGGAGGCGAGCAATAATGGTCGTGTCATGTCAGGATGTGTTAGGTTAGGTTTGGTTTGGTTAGGGTCGCTCTGACTTTCCTTCTATACACGGTTATTCGTCGGTTTTCTGCGACCTACTTTGCTCTCCTACACTCTGCCTGGCTCAGGGGAGGCCGGGAGCAAAGGACGTGGCACGCTATGATGAGCTACGCTACGTTAGGTTAGTTTAGGATACGTCAAGTTATGTTAGGTTATCTTCGAATTTTGTGCTATTCACTGCAATGTGGTGGATTTCTACGCTCAACTGCGCTCCAGTACATTCTGCTTACCGCTGTGGGAGCCTGCGCAAGTGCTTTCGTCATGCAAGGTTCGTGTATGTTACGTTTGGCTAGGTTCGTATAGGCAACCTCGACTTTTATGATATTCAGTGCTATTGGGCGGACTTCTGCGCTCTAATGTGCTCTAATATGCTCAGCTCGCCTCTGAGCGGGCGCACAATAGTGCTCGCGGCACGCCAGGTTGAGTTATGTTACGTTCCGTTGGGTCAGGTAAGGTTATGTTTGCTTAGGTTACCTTTGTCTTTCGTGCTATACACTGTCGTCAGTTGGACTTACGTGATGCACTGTGCTCTACTATACTCTTCTGGACTCTTGGGAAGCGAGCAAGAGCGGTCGCGGCGCTTTAGGTTGATGTACGTTACGATTTGTTTGGTTAGATGGGTCTACCTTTTGGTTAATGCAGATACTACCAACGTGCTATACATAGCTTTTCGGTGTATTTCTGTGATCTACACTGATCTACCACAGTCTGCTTAGCTCTGTGGAACCAGGAGCAGTGGTCACGACAATTGGTCGCGACACGTTGCATTGAGTAATGCTACGCTTGGTTATGTTACATTACGTCAGGTTAGGTTAGGATATCTACGGCTTTTGTGCTATCCACTGCAGTGCGTGTATTTCTGGGGTCTACCGTGCTCTACTACATTCTGCTTGTCCTTGTGGAGGCCAACAATAGTGGTCTCGTCAAGTTAGGTTGGGTTAGGTTACGTTAGGTTATGTTGCGTTTGGCTAGGTTAGGATAGGATACTTCGCCTTTTGCCCTATACATTGCTATTCGGTGGATATCTGCGTTCTATTGTGCCCTAATATGCTATGCTTGGCTCTACGAAGGTCAACAATGGCGGTCGCCGCCCTTTATGTTGAGCTGTGCTACGTTCGGCTAGGTAAGGTCTTGCCAGGTGTGGCAAGGGCACACCCGGCTTTCGCGCTATGCGCTGCTATTCAGTGTATTTCTGCGCTCAGCATTGCTCTACCATACTCTGCTCGATTCAAGGGAGGCGAGCAATAGTGGTCGTGGCACGTTACGTTGAGTTACGTTACGTTTCGTTAAGTCAGGGTAGGTTATGTTTGGTCAGGGAAGCTTTGACTCTCGCGCTAAGCATTGTTTTTATGTGGCTTCATGTGATTTAATGTGCTCTACTACATTCTGCTGGAATATGGGGAGGACAGGAGCAGCGGTCGCGGCAGGTTAAGTTGAGTTATACAACGTTTGGTAAAGTAAGGTTAGGCCAGGTTAAGTTATGGTATCCACGACTTCTGTCGCATACACTGCTATTCTGTGGATTTCTGCGCTCTACATTGCGCTACCACACACTGCTCGGCTCTGGTGAGGCGAGCAATAGCGTTCGCGGCACGTTAAGTTCAGGTAGGCTACACTTGATTAGGTTATGTTAGGATACGTTTGGATAGGATGGCTTCGAATTTCGTGCTATACGCTATTATCCGGTCGGCTCCTGTGGTCTACTCTGCTCTGCTATAATCTGCTTGGCTCTGTGGTGTCCGGCAGCAGTGGTCGCGGCACGCAACTTTGTGTTATGCTACGTTAGGCTACGTTAGTCTATGTTAGGGTATGTCAGGTTACCTTCGACTCTTGTGCTATCCACTGCAATGCGGTGGGCTCCTGCGCACTACTGTGCACTAGCACATTCGGCTCGTCCTTGTGGACGCCCGCAATAGTGGTCTCGTCATGTTAGGTTGGGTTAGGTTACGTTAGGTTATGTTGCGTTTGGCTAGGTTAGGATAGGATACTTCGCCTTTTGCCCTATACATTGCTATTCGTTGGATATCTGCGTTCCATTGTGCCCTAATATGCTATGCTTGTCTCTACGAAGGTCAACAATGGCGTTCGCCGCCCTTTATGTTGAGCTGTGCTGCGTTCGGCTAGGTTAGGTCTTGCCAGGTGTGGCAAGGGCACACCCGGCTTTCGCGCTATGCGCTGCTATTCAGTGTATTTCTGCGCTCAGCATTGCTCTACCATACTCTGCTCGATTCAAGGGAGGCGAGCAATAGTGGTCGTGGCACGTTACGTTGAGTTACGTTACGTTTCGTTAAGTCAGGGTAGGTTATGTTTGGTCAGGGAAGCTTTGACTCTCGCGCTAAGCATTGTTTTTATGTGGCTTCCTGTGGTTTAATGTGCTCTACTACATTCTGCTGGGATATGGGGAGGACAGGAGCAGCGGTCGCGGCTGGTTAATTTGAGTTATACAACGTTTGGTAAAGTAAGGTTAGGCCAGGTTAAGTTATGGTATCCACGACTTCTGTAGCATGCACTGCTATTCTGTGGACTTCTGCGCTCTACATTGCGTTACCACACACTGCTCGGCTCTGGTGAGGCGAGCAATAGCGTTCGCGGCACGTTAAGTTAAGGTAGGCTACACTTGATTAGGTTATGTTAGGATACGTTTGGATAGGATGGCTTCGACTTTCGTGCTATACGCTATTATCCGGTCGGCTCCTGTGGTCTACTGTGCTCTGCTATAATCTGCTTGGCTCTGTGGTGTCCGGCAGCAGTGGTCGCGGCACGCAACTTTGTGTTACGCTACGTTAGGTTACGTTAGTCTATGTCAGGGTATGTCACGTTACCTTCTACTCTTGTGCTATCCACTGCAATGCGGTGGGCTCCTGCGCACTACTGTGCACTAGCACATTCGGCTCGTCCTTGTGGACGCCCGCAATAGTGGTCTCGTCATGTTAGGTTTGGTTAGAGTACGTTTGGCTATGCCACGTTTGGCTAGGTTCGTATAGGCAAATCCTACTTCTACGCTATTCAGTGCTTCTCGGTCGATTTCCGCGATATAATATGCTCTAATATGCTCTGCTTGGCTCTGAGGTGGCCTGAGTGATCATGTTCTCGGCACGTTATGTGGAGTCAGGTTACGATTCGTTAGGTTCTGTTGGGCTACGTTTGGTTAGTGTAGCTGCTACTTTAGGTTAGGTCTTGCCAGGTGTGGCAAGGGCACACCCGGCTTTCGCGCTATGCGCTGCTATTCAGTGTATTTCTGCGCTCAGCATTGCTCTACCATACTCTGCTCGATTCAAGGGAGGCGAGCAATAGTGGTCGTGGCACGTTACGTTGAGTTACGTTACGTTTCGTTAAGTCAGGGTAGGTTATGTTTGGTCAGGGAAGCTTTGACTCTCGCGCTAAGCATTGTTTTTATGTGGCTTCCTGTGGTTTAATGTGCTCTACTACATTCTGCTGGGATATGGGGAGGACAGGAGCAGCGGTCGCGGCTGGTTAATTTGAGTTATACAACGTTTGGTAAAGTAAGGTTAGGCCAGGTTAAGTTATGGTATCCACGACTTCTGTAGCATGCACTGCTATTCTGTGGACTTCTGCGCTCTACATTGCGTTACCACACACTGCTCGGCTCTGGTGAGGCGAGCAATAGCGTTCGCGGCACGTTAAGTTAAGGTAGGCTACACTTGATTAGGTTATGTTAGGATACGTTTGGATAGGATGGCTTCGACTTTCGTGCTATACGCTATTATCCGGTCGGCTCCTGTGGTCTACTGTGCTCTGCTATAATCTGCTTGGCTCTGTGGTGTCCGGCAGCAGTGGTCGCGGCACGCAACTTTGTGTTACGCTACGTTAGGTTACGTTAGTCTATGTCAGGGTATGTCACGTTACCTTCTACTCTTGTGCTATCCACTGCAATGCGGTGGGCTCCTGCGCACTACTGTGCACTAGCACATTCGGCTCGTCCTTGTGGACGCCCGCAATAGTGGTCTCGTCATGTTAGGTTTGGTTAGAGTACGTTTGGCTATGCCACGTTTGGCTAGGTTCGTATAGGCAAATCCTACTTCTACGCTATTCAGTGCTTCTCGGTCGATTTCCGCGATATAATATGCTCTAATATGCTCTGCTTGGCTCTGAGGTGGCCTGAGTGATCATGTTCTCGGCACGTTATGTGGAGTCAGGTTACGATTCGTTAGGTTCTGTTGGGCTACGTTTGGTTAGTGTAGCTGCTACTTTCGTACTATACACGCCTATTCGGTATATTTTTGTGATCTACTTTGCCCTAGTACACTCTGCTTGTCTTTGTGAAGGCTGGCAGTTGTTATCTCGTCATGTTAGGTTGATCTAGGCTACGTTTGGGTATGTAACGTTTGGAATGGTTAGGATTGTCTACCTTGACTACCGTGCATTATACGGCTTTTCGGCGCATTCTTGTGACCTACTGCGCCCTACTACATTCTGCTTTGCTCTGAGGAGGCCAGGAGCAGTGACCGCTGCACGTCATTTTGAGCTACCCTACGTTCTGGTATGTTTGCTTATGTCAGGCTAGGTTAGATTATCTGCGGCTTTTGAGCTATTCACAGCAATGTTGTAGACTTCTGTATGCTACTATGCTCTAGTACTTTCTGCTTCAGTCTGTGCAGGCCAGCACTTGTGGTTTCGTCATGTTAGGTTAAGTTACGTTTCGCTTGGTTATGCTACGTTTGATTAGGTTAGGGTAGCGCTACTTTGGCTTTCGTAACAATCACTGCTCTTCTGTCGATTTCTGAGCTCTAATGTCATCTAATATGCTCTGCTTGGCTCTATGAGGCTCGCAATATTGTTCTCGCCACGATATGTTTATCTACACTGCGTTTGGATACTTAAGTTAGGCCACGTTATGTCGGATAATGTTTAACTTTTGTGCTATGGGGGGGGGGATAGCAGTAGTGTTCTCGGCGCGTCGGCTTTAGTTATGCTGCGTTTGTATATGCCAATTTTGTATATGATAGGATGGAATATCTTAGGCTTTTGTGCCATTCAGCGCTGTTCGGTGAATTTCTCCTCTCTACTGCGCTCTCATATGTTCTGCGTGGCTCTGGTGTGGCCAGTGATAGTGGTATCGACACGTAAGTTTGTGTTTCGTTATGTTATGTTAGGTTAAGTTAGGCTTAATTTGGGTTGGATAGCTTTGACTTTCGTGCTATACACAGTTATTCGGTGGATGCCTGTGATTGACTGTGCTCTACTATACTCTGCTGGACTGTGGGGAAGCGAGCAATAGCGGTCGTTGCGTGATATGTTTAGTCAGGTTCCGCTTAGTTAGGATTGGTTAGGCTAACGTTGACTAGGATAGCTTTGACTTTTGTGCTATACACTGTTATTCGGTGTATCTCTGTGATCTACTGTGCTCTACTACATTCTGCATGGCTGGGGGAGGCCAGGAGCTGTGGCCTCTGCACGCTATGTTGAGTCGCGCTACGTTGCGTTTGGTTAAGTTTAGAAAAGTTATGCTAGGGTGTCTACGGCTTTTATGCTATTCACTGCAATGCGGTGGGTTTTTGAGCTCCTCTGTGCTCTAGCACATACTGCTTGTCCCTGTGGAGGCCTGCAATAGCGGTTTGGTCGCGTTAGGTTGTGTGAGACACCGTTTGTATGTGTTACGTTTGGCTACGTTAGGAGAGGCTACGTTGACCTTTGTACTGTGCACTGCCATTCGGTGGATGTCTGTGCTGTAATATCCTGTAGTATGCTCTGCTTGTCACTGCGTAGGCCAGCAATAATTATCTGGTCACTTACTGTTTGGTTATACTTCGTCTGGATATGTTATATAAGGCCAAGTTAGGTCAGAATATGATTGACTTTTGTGCTGTACACTGCAATGCGGTGGATATCTGCGCTCTACATTGCTCTACTATACCCTGCTAGACCCTGGGGTTTCGAGGAATAGTGGTCGCGGCACGCTATTTACACCTAGGTTATGTTTGGTTAGATCACGTTAGGTTATGTTTGGTTATGATAGATTTGACTTTCGTGCTACACAATGTTATTTGGTGTATTGCTGTGACCTACAGCGCTTTACTACATTCTGCTTCCCTCCGGGGAGTCCTGGAGCAGTGGTCGCGGCACATCATGTTCGGTTATGCTGCGTCCGATTAGGTCATATTTCGACTGAGTAAGATAGATCTTGTCAGGTTAGGTTTGGATATCTATGGCTATTCTGCGATTCACAGTACTGCGGCGGATTCCTGGGCTCTACTGTGCTCTACTGCATTCTGCTTCGACCTGTGGTGGCCAGCAACATTTGGCGCGGCACGTTATGTTTATGTAGGCTACGTTTGGCTAGTGTACGCTAGCATGTGTTGGACCTGGATAGGTATGAGTTTTGTGCTATGCACTGCAATGCGATGGATTTCTGCGCCCTGCTGTGCTCTAGTGTATTCTGCTTGGAATTAGGGAGGCCAGCAATAGTGGTCTCAGTACGATAGGTTCAGCTATGCTACGTTTGGTTCTGTTACGCTTCGTGATGCTAGGAAAGGATAGGATAGACTTCTGTGCTATACACAGCTAGCGGCGAATTTCTGCGCTCTACTGTGCTCCAATATGCTCTGCTTGGTCCTGTTGCTGCCAGAAATAGTGGTCTATGCACGTTAGGTTGAGTGACGTTACGTATCGCTGGGATACGTTAGGAAGGTTTCGTTAGGGTTTAGACGACTGTTTTGCTATACACTGCTATTCGGTGGATTTCTGCGCTCAACATTGCTCTACTATACTCTGCTCGACTTTGGGGTGGCGGGCAATAGTGGCCGTGGCCCGTTAGGTTCAGTTATGCTATGGTTGGTTAGCTTAGCTTAGGCTATGTTTGGTTAGGATAGCGTTGACTATCGTGCTACGCACTGTTATTCGTTGCGTTTCTGTGGGCTCCTATGCTCTACCCCATTCTGCTTAGCTATGGGGAGGCAATGAATTGCCGCGGCACGGTACTTTGAGCAATTCTACGGTCAGTTGGGGAAGGTTAGGACTGGTTAGGTTAGGATATCTACAGCTTTTCAGCCATTCACTGCAATGCGATGGGTTTCTGCGCTCTGCTGTGCTCTAGCATATTCTGCTTGTCTCTGGAGGTGCCAGCAATAGTCGTCTCGGAACGGGAGGTTCAGCTGTGATACGTCCGCTTATGTTATGTTTAGTGGGGTTAGGATAGGGCAGTCCAGACTTCTGTGCTATACACTTCTACCAGCGGACTTCTGCGCTCAACCGTTTTCTAATATCTTCTGCTTGGCTCTGGGGAGGCCAGCAATAGCTTTCTAGGTACGTTAGGTTTAGTTATATAAGGCTTGGTTAGGATAGGTTAGGCCACGTTAGGATAGGATACATTCGAACTTTGTGCCATTCACTGCTTTGCGGTGTATTTCTGCGCACAAATGTGCTCTAGTACATTCTGCCTTTCTCTGTAGAGGCCACCAATGATTGTCTCGTCATGTAAGGTTGAGATATGTCACGTTTGCATATGCTACGTTTGGCTATGTTAGGATAGGTTGCTTTGGCTTTTGTGCTATACACTGCTATTCGTTGGCTTCCTGCGATCTATTTTGCTCTAATGTGCATTGCTTGGCTCCACGGAGGCCATCAATAGTAGTTGCGGCACGTTATGCTATTGTATACTACGTTTTGGTTGGATAGCTGTGGTAATCTTAGGTCAGCGTACGTTCGACTATTGCGCTACACACTGCAATGCCGTGGATCTATGGGCTCTGCTGTTCTCTTGTATATTCTGCTTGTCTCCTTAGGGGCCAGCAATAGTGGTCTCCGCGCGTTTGGTTAAGATAGGCTACGTTTGCTTATGACAGGGTTGGTCATGTTAGGACAGAATAGCTAAGACTCTTGTGCCATTCACTGCTATTCGGTGGATTTCTGCGCTCTACTGTGCTCTAATATGTTCTTATTGGCTCCGGAGTTGCCGGCAGTGGTAGTTCTGGCACGATAGGTTGTGTTGGGTTACGCTTCGTTATGTTAGGCTAGGAAGGATTCTTACTACTTCTCTGACATTTGCGCTGTACGTTGCGATTCAGAGAATTTATGCGCTGTACATTGCCCTACTACAATTTACTCGGCTCTTGAGAGCAGGCAATGGAGATCGTGGCACATTAGGTTGTGTTAGGTTATGTTTGGTTAGTATCGGTTTGGTGATGCTTGGAAAGGATACCTTCGACTTTCGTGCTATAAACTGCTTTCCGGCGAATTCCAGTGATCTGCGGTGCTCCACGATATTCTGCTTCGCTCTGGAGATGCCAGCAGCTGTGGTCGCGACAGGATATGTTGAGCCACGCTTCATTTCGTTAGGTTAGCTAATGTTATGTCCGGTTAGGGTATCTTTGAATTTTGTGCTATACGCTGAAATAAGTTCGATCTTTGAGATCTACGGTTCCCTAGTATACTCTGCTTGTCTCTGTGGACGCCAGCAATAGTGGTCGAGGCATGATATGTCGGGGTAGGCTACGTTTGGTTAGGTTCCGTTCGCTTGGGTTAGGTCTTCATACATACGACTTTTGTGCCATACACTGCGATTATATTCATTTCTGCGCTCTACTGTCCTCTAGAAAGTTCTGCTCGACTCTGGGGAGACCAGCAAATGTGGTCGCGGATCGTTAGTTTGAGGTGTGTTACAATTGGTTATGTCAAGATTGGATACGTTAGGATAGGTTTGCTTTAACTTTTGTGCTATAAACCACCATTCGGCGGATTTCTGCGGTCTACATCGCTCTAATATGCTCTGCCTGACTGTGGGAACGCCAGCAGTACTAGCCTCTGCACAATACCTTGAGCTATGTTACGCTTGGTAATGTTACGGTTTATTATGTTTGGAAAGTGTGCCTTTAACTTTTGTGCTGTACAATGCTTTTCGGTGCATTTCTGCCCTCAGCTGTGCTCTAATATGTTCTGCTTTGCTCTAGGGAGTGCAGCAATAGTGGTGTAGGCGCGTTAGGTTAAGCTATGTTCGTTTGTCTACATTTCGCTTTGTTAGGTTAGGAGAGAATAACGACGACTTTTGTGCTATACACTGTAACATGATGTGTTTCTCCGCTCCTCATTGCTCTACTCTACTGTGCTCGGCTCTGGGGACACCATCAATAGCGGTCTTGGCACGTTGCCCTGAGTTGGGTTACGTTCGCTTGTGTTAGGTTTGGCTACGTTCGGATGGAAAAGCTTTGACTTTTGTGGTATACACGGATATTCTATGGATTTCTGCCCTCTACTGGACTCTAATGTGCTCTGATTGGCTTTGGGGAGGACAGCAGTTGTGGTCTCGGCACGTGACTCTGAGTCATGTTAATTTCGGTTACGTTACGATTGTTTGCGTTAGGAAAGGGTTCTAATGTGCTCTGATTGGCTTTGGGGAGGACAGCAGTTGTGGTCTCGGCACGTGACTCTGAGTCTTGTTAATTTCGGTTACGTTACGATTGTTTGCGTTAGGAAAGGGCAACATTAACTTCCGTGTTAAACACCTATATTCGGTGGACTTCTAAGCTCTACTGTGCTCTAGTATTTTCTGCTTGTCTCTGGGAGACCAGAAATGTTGTTCGTGTCACTTTGGGTTGAGTTACGTTTCGTTTGACTTGGTTAGGTTAGGATAAGCTTGGTTAGGATGGCTATGCCTTTTGTGCTATACACAGCTATACGGTGGATTCCTCCTCTCCACTGTCCTCTAATATGTTCTGCTTCGCTCTGGAGAGGCTAGCCATAGTACTCGCAGCGCGTTCGGTTGTGTTATGTTAAGTTCGGATTGGTTAGGGTATGTCAAGCTTGGTTGGGTTGGCTTTGACGTTTGCGCTATACACTGCTATTCGGCGGATTTCTACGATCTACTGTGCTCTGACGTTTTCTCCTTTGCTCCGGGGAGGCCAGCAATGGAGGTCTCGGATCGTTAGGTTGAATTATTGTACGTTTGGTTAGGTTAGGTTATATCTGGTTAGGTTATGTTATCTTATACTTTTGTGCTCTACATTGCTATTTCCTAGCTTTCTGCGCACTACTTTGCACTACCATACTCTGCTTGACTCTGTGGTGGCCAGCAACGGTAGTCCTGGCACGGTAGGTTGTGTTACGCTACTTTTGGTAATTTTACGGTAGGTTAGGTTAGAAGAGTATAGTTTTGACTCATTTCCTCAACACAACTACCCTATAGACTTCTGGAATCTACTGCGCTCCTTCGTATCATGCTCGTCTCCGGGGAGGCCGGCAATAGTTGTAGCGGCATGTTAGGTTGTGTTATGTTACGTACGTTTAAGTGAGGTTTGGTTATGTTTGGTCGGGTTATCCTCGGCCTTTTTGCTGCACACTGCTAGTCGGTGGATTTCTACGCTCTACATTGCTCTACTATACCCTGCCCGACCCTGGTGTCAGCAGAAATAGTGGTCGTGGCACGAAAGCTTGGGTTATGTTACGTTCGGCCATGTTATGTTAAGTTAGGTTTGAGGAGTACATCTTTGACTTTCGTGCTATAAATTGCTGTTCGGTGCTTTTCCGCGCTCTACATTGCTGCATTGTACTCCGCCCGACCATGAGGAGGCGAGCGGCAGTGTCAGTGGCACTGCAGTTTGAGGTATGTTACTTCGGTTAGGTTAGGTTAGGCTAAGTTTTGCCATGGTACCTTAGACTTTCGTGCTATACACTGTTATTCGGTGGACTTCCGTGGTCTACTGTGCTCTACTACATTCTGGACGACTCTGGGGAGGCCAGCAGCAGTTGTCGCGGCACGTTATGTTGAGCCATGCTACGTTTGGTTACGTTAGGTTAGGTTCCGTTTGGCCAGGTAATCTGTGACCTTTGTGCTGCACACTGCTCTTCGGAGGACTCTGCTATCTACATTGCTCTGCCAGACTCTACTCGACTCTGGGGTGAGCTGCAATGGTGGTCGCGGCACGTTTGCTTGAGTTAGGTTACGCTTGGTTAGGATAGGTTGGTTCAGGGTAGGTTAGGCTACCTTAGATTTTGTGCTATACACTGCTATTCGGTGGACTTCTGCAATCTAGTGTGCTCTGGTATGTTCTGCCCGGATATGGGGAGCGCAGAAGTAGTGGTTCCGGCACGTTGGTTTTGGTTGGGCTAGGATTGGTTGGGTTAGATTAGGGCAGGTAAGGTTTGGGTATCTGACTATTTTGCTCCACACTGCAATGACGGGGATTTCTGCTCTCTGCTGTGCTCTAGTATATTCTGCACGGCTCTGCAGACGCCAGTAATAATAGCATCGGCACGTTCGCTTGAGCTAGGCTACGTTGGGTTATGCTACGTTTGGTGAGGTTAGGCTAGCATATTTCAGGTTTCTGTGCTCTACAGTTTTCTAATCTTTCCTGCCTGGCTCTGAGGAGGCCAGCAATGATGGTGCCACGGCAGGTTAGTTTGAGTTAGGTAACGCTTGGTTAGGTTAGGTTAGGTCATGTTACGCTAGGCTACCTTGGCTTTTGTGCTATACAATGCCATTCAGTGGATTTCTGCGGCCTAATGCGCTGTAATACGCTCTGCTTGTCTCTGGGATGGCCAGTATTAGTGGTATCGGCACGTTAGATCGATATCCGTTACTTTTCGTTACGTTAGCTTAGGAGGGTTCGGTAAGTATTCTTCTGCATTTGTGCTATACCATGCTATTCGGTGGATTTCTGTGCTCTACATTGCTCTACAATACTCTGCGCGGCTATGTGTAGGCGAGCAATAGTTGTCGTGGCACATCAGGTTGTGTTAAGTTACGCTTGGTTAGGTTAGGTTAGGTTCAGGTTGGCTAGGGTAGCTTCGACTTTCGTGCTATACAATGCTTTTCGTTGAATTTCTGCTTTCTACTGGGCTATAATATGTTCTGCTAGTCTCCTGGGAGCCCAGCAATAACTGTCTCATAACGTTATGTTGAGTTACACTACGTTTGGATAGGTTAGCTTAGGTCAGGGTTGGTTAGGTTATCTTTCACTTTTCTGCTTTGCACTGCAATGCGGTGGACTCCTGCGCTCTTCTGTGCTCGGGTATATTCTGTTCGGCTCTTGGGGGCTAGCAGTAGTTGTCTGGGTGCGTTAGTTTCAGATACGTTACGTATGATTATGTCTTGTTTGGTTTGGTTAGGACACGATAGCCTCGTCTTTTGCGCTATACGCTGCTCTTCGGTGGGTTTCTGCTCTCTAGTCAGCGCTAACATGTCCCGCTTGTCTCTGGAAAGGCCAGCAATATTGCTATCTGTCACGTTATGTTGTGTTACACTACGTTTCGGTAGGTTTCGTTAGGTCAGCTTATGTCAGGATATGTTTGACCTTTGTTCTATTTACTGCAGTGCTTTGGACCTCTGCGCTCGGCTGTGCTCTAGTATATTCTGATTTGATCTGGGGAGGCTTGCAATAGTGGCCTCGGCATGTTAGGTTGAGTTATGCTACGTTTGGTTATGCTACGTTTGGCGAGGTTAAGGTATGATATTCATATCCTTTGTGCTATACACTGCTATCCGCGGAATTTTGCTCTCTACTCTGTTCTAATATTTTCCGCTTGGCTCTCGGAAGGACAGCGATTGTGTCTCGGCGCGTTAGGCTCTGTTATGCTTCGTTTGGTTAGGTCTCGTGAGGGAGGTCTGGTCAGGTTTACTTCGACTTTTGTGGAATGCACTGCTATTCGGTGGATCTTTGCGCTCAACATTGCTCTACTATACTCTGCTCGACTCTGGGGAGGCGAGCAATAGTGGCATTGGTGCGTTAGGTTGAGTTAGGTTTCGCTTGGTTAGGACAGGTTGTGTTCAGTTTGGTTAGGATGCCTTTGACTTTCGTGCTGTACAATGCTGCTCCGCGGATATCTGTGACATGCTGTGCTCTACTACATTCTGCTTGGCTATGGGGAGGCCAGGAGCAATGGTCGCGTCACGTTATGTTGAGATATGCAGCCTTTGGTTAGGTCAAGATGGGTCAGGATATGCTAGGATATCTACGGCTTTCGTGCTGCTCACTACAGTGCGGTGGTTTTCTGCATTATACATTGCTCTACATTACTCTCCTCGACTTTGGGCATGCGAACAATAGTGCTAGTGGCATGTTAGGTAGGGTTATGCTACTTTTGCTTAGGATAGGTTAGACTATGTTCGGATAGGGTACCTCCGTCTTTCGTGCTATACACCGTTATTCGGCTTATTTCTGTGATTCACTCTGCCCTACTATATTCTGCTTGGATCTGCGGGTGCCAGAAGTAGTGTTCGCGGGACGTTATGATGAGATCTCCTACGTTTGGTTGGGTTAGGTTAGGCCAGGTTAGGTCAGGATGTCTTCGGTGTTTGTGCCCTTCACTGCAATTCTGTGGACTTCTGCGAACTACAGTCATCTAGTACACTCTGAGTGTCTCTGCGGGGGCCAGCAATAGTGGTCCAATCATGTCAGGCAGAGATGGGTTGTGTTTCGGTATGTCTCTTTTGGCTAGGCTGGGAAATGCTGCTGTGACTTTTGTGATTTGCGCTGCTATTCCGTGGATTTCTGTGATCCGCTGTGCTCTACTACATTCTGCTTGGCTACGGGGGCAGCAGGCGCTGTGGTTGCATCACGTTATGTTGAGTTATGCTGCGTTTGGTTTGGTTAAGTGGGCTCTGGTTTTGCTAGGATATCTACGGCTTTTGCGCCATTTACTACAATGCAATGGAGTTCTCCGCACTATTGCGCCCTAGTACATGCGGCTTGTCTCTGTGGACTCCAGCAATAATGTCCTCGTCATGCTATGCTGTTCTAGGTTGCGTTTTGTTATGATAGGACTAGATATGTTAGAATCGGCCAATTTGACTTTTGCGCTGCACTCTGATGTTCGGTGGATTCTTGCCATCCACTGTGCTTTAGTTTGTCCGGCTTGTCTCTGGGGTGACCAGTAATGGTGGCCCCGGCGCGTAAGGTTGAATTATGTTTCGTTTCGTTAGGTTAGGTTAGGCAGGCTTGGTTAGGATTCCTTTGACCTATGGACTGTAAGCTGCTGTTCGGTGGATTCCCGTTCTCTACGTTGCTAGGCTAAGTTCGCTTAAGATAGCTTTGGATTCCCTGCCGTACACTGATTTTCGGAGGATTTCTGTGATCTACTGTGCTCTACCATATACTGCTTTGCTCTGGGGACGCCAGCAGCAGTGGTAGTGGCACGCTAAGTTGACATACGCTATCTTTGGTTCGGTTAGGTTGGGTCAGGTTGGGATAGGATGCCTTCGACTTCTGTGCTGTTCACTACCATGCGGTGGATATCTGCACTCTGCTGTTCTCTAGCATATTCTGCTTGGCCCAGCGGTGACCATCCGTAGTGTCCTCGGCACGATAGGTTGAGCAATGCAACGCATGGATACGTTGCGTTTGGTGAGGTTATTACAGTATAGTTTAGACTTCTGTGATATACACTGCTATCCGCGGATACTTGCAATCTACTATTCTCTAATATTTTCTGCCTGGCTCTGGGGAGCACAGCAACAGCGGTCTTGGCACGTTAGGTTGGGATATGTTACGTTTCGTTAGGATGGGTTACGAAGGCATGGTTAGGATTTCTGTGACTTTTGTGACATACTCTGCTATTCTGTGGACTTCTGCGCTCTGCATTGCTCCACTGTACTCTGTTTGGCTCTGGGGATGCCAGCAGCATTGGTCACGGCAAGGTATTTTCAGTTATGCTACGTTTGGTTTGGTTAGGTTTGGTCAGGTTATATTAGGGTATCTTCGACCTTTGTGCAATTCGCTGCAGTGCGGTGAACTTCTGCTCACAACAGTGCTCTAGAATATACTGCTTGTCTCTGCCCAGGTCAGGAAAAGTGGTCTCGGCACGTTATGTTCGGCTATGCCACGTTGGTTATGTGCCGTTAGGTGAGGTTGGGATGTGATAGTCCAGGCGTCCTTACTATAAACTGCTACCATCCGATATCTGCGCCGCACTGCGCACTAATATTTCCTGCTTGGCTCTTGGGAGGACAGCAATATTGTTCTCGGAGCTTTAGTTTTAGATAGGCTACGTTTGCATATGAACGCTTTGGTTGCGTTAGGAGAAAGTAGCATAGACTTTTGTGCCATTCACCGCTATTCGGTGGATTTCATCGTTCTACTGTGCTTTAATATGTTCTGCATGGCTCTGTGGTGGCTAGTAATGGTGGTCTCGGCACGACAGGTTGAGTTATGCTACGTATTGTTCGGGTAGGTTTGGAGTGCTTGGTTATGATTTCTATGACATTTCTGCTATACACTGCTGTTCGTTGGATTATCTGCGCCCTACTTTGCTCTAATGTGCTCTGCATGGCTGTGGTGTGGAGAGTGACAGTGGTCTCGCCAAGTCAGTTTGCGTTAGGTTTTGTTCCGCTTTGATATGTAAGGAAGGTTTCGTCAGTTACACCTTGAATCTTGTGCTATACACTGCTTATCGGTTGATTCCTGTGTTCCATATTGCTCTACTGTATTCAGCACGGCACTGGGTAGGCGAGCATTCGTGGTCGCGGCAAGTTAGCTTGAGTTATGTTGTGTTTGGTTAGGACAGGTTGTGTGTAGTTTGGTCCGAATAGCATTGACTTTCGTGCTGTACCCTGTTATTCGGTGGATTCCTGTGATCTACTGTGATCTATTATATTCTGCTTGTCCCGGCATACCAGCATCAGCGGTCGCGAATCGTTCTTTTTGTTACGCTAAGTTTGGTTACGTTAGGTTAGGACAGGTTATGTTTGGGTACTCCAGGTTTTCTTGCCACACACTATTATTCGGAGGATTTGCGCGCTTTACTAACATCTACTATATTCTGCTTGTCCCTGGGAAGGTCAGCAATAGTGGTCGAGGCACGTTATGTCGAGTCAGGCTACGTTCGATTAGGTTACGTTATGTTACGTTTGGTTAGGATGGCTGCGACTTTCGTGCTATACACTATTATGCGGCTGGTTCCTCCTATCGGCTCTGCTCTACTGTATACTGCTTGGCTCTGTGTTTTCCGGCAGCGGTGGTCGCGGCACTTTCCGTTGAGTTAAGCTACGTTCGCTTAGGTTACGTTAGGTCTGGTTACTGTAGGATCTTTTCGACCCACCGCTATTACCTGCAGTGCGGAGGATTTCTGCGCACTACTCCGATCTAGTACACTCTGCTTTTCTCTGTGGAGATCAGCAATAGCGGTCTCTTCATGCTAGGTTGTGTTATGTATGGATATGTTACGTTTCGCCTGGTTAGGACAGGCTGCTTTGACTTTTGTTCTTTACAGTGCTATTGCATGGATTTCTGCGCACTGCCGCGCTCTAGTATATTCTACTTCGCTCTGGGGATGCTACAAATATTGGTCTCGGCACGTTAGGTAGAGCGATGCTGCGATCGGTTTTGTCACGTTTGGTGAGGTTAGGATAGGATAGTTCAGCCTTTTGTGCTATACACCGTCATCCACCGATTTCTGCCCTCTATTGCTTTCTAATGTTTTCTGCCTCTCGGTGGCGAGGCAAGCAGTAGTAGGCTCGCAGCGATAGGTTTATATAAGCTACGTATGCATGTGTCAAGCTCGGTTATGTTAGGAGAGAATGGCTTAGACTTTTGAGCTATTCTATGACATCCGGCGAATTCCTGCGCTCCACTGTGCTCCACTATATTCTGTTCGACTCAGGGGAGGCCGGATGCAGTGGGCGCGACTCTTCATGTTGAGTTATGCTACGATTGTTTGGGTTAGCTTACGTCAGGTCAGGTTAGGCTATATTCGACTTCTGTGCCTTGCACTGCAATGCGGTGGATTTCCGCGCTCTACTGAGCTTTATTGTATTATGCTTGGCTCTCTAGATGCCAGAAATTGGGGCCGCGGTACGTTATGTTGCGGTAGGTTACGTTTGGTTTTGTCACGATTGGCCATGTTAGGATAGCATTGATTTTTGTGCTATACACTGCATTGCAGCAGATTTCTGAACTCTACTGGACCCTAGTGTATTCTGCTTGTCTCTGTGAAAGTCGGCAGTAGCTGTCTCGTTGTGTTATGCTTGTATAGGCTCCGCTTGTGTGTGTACCCTTTGGCCAGGTAAGCATATGCTACTTTGACTTTTGTGATGTACTCTGCTATTAGGTGAACCTGTGCGCTCTACTTTGCTGTAATATGTTATTCTTGGCTCTTGGATGGCCAGTAACTGTGGTCTTGGCACGTTAGGTTGAGTTACGTTTCGTTTCGTTGGGTTAGGTTAGGAACGTTTGGTCAGAATTTCTTTGACTTTTGTGCTATACGCTGCTATTCGGTCGATTTTTGCAATCAACATTTCTCTAATATACTCTGCTCGACTCTGGGGAGGCGAGACTTTGTGGTCCAGGCACGTTGATTTGAGTTAGGTTACGTTTGGTTTGGTTAGGTTGGGCAACATTTGGTTAGTGAAGCTTCTGCTTTCGTGCTATACACTGATGCTCGGTGTATTTCTGTGACCTACTGTGCTCTATTACATTCTGCTCGGCTCTGGGGAGGCCATAGATAGTCGTCGCCGGACGTTATGTTTAGTTTGCTTACGTATACTAATGATTCCTTCGGTTAGGTTAGGATAAGGTGGACAAGCCTTTCGTGCTATACACTGCTATCCGGTGGATTTCGGCATTCTACAGTGCTCTAGCGTACTCTGCCAGGCTCTGCGGAGGCCAGGAAAATTGGTCTCGTCACGCCATGTTGAGTTACACTACGTTTGAATAGGATCGGTTGGGTCAAGTTAGGTTGGGGCATCCTTTACTTTTGTGCTGTGCACTGCAATGCGGTGGATTCCTGCGCTCTACTGTGCCGTAGCATATTCTGCTTGGACCTGGGGAGGCCAGAAAGAGTGGTCTCGGCTCGTTAGGTTGAGTTCAACCACGATTGACTATGTTACGTTTGGTTAGGGTAGGATAGAATAGCTTATACTTTTGAGACATACACCGGTGTACGGTAGATTTATGCGCTGTCATTTGCACCAATATGTTCTGCTTTGTTCTGTGGCGACCTGTGATAGTAGCCACGGCACGTTAGTTTGAGTTATGCTACGGCTCGTTAGGTGATGTTATGGTGGTTTGGTCAGGGTTACCGCGACTTTTGTGCAATACACTGATATTCGGAGAATCTTTGCGCCCTACATTGCTGTACTATACTCCACTCGACTCTGGTGAGGCGAGTAATAGTGTCAGTGGCACGTTAGGTTGAGTTTTATTACGATTGGTTATATTTGATTGTGCCATGTTTTGTCAGAATAAGTACGACTTTCGTGGTGTACACAGTTAATCGATAGATTTCTGCCACCTACTGTGCTCTTCTACATTATGCATGGTCCAGGGGTGGCCGGGAGCTTTGGTCGCGCCACTTTACGTTTATATATGGTGCGTCGGGCTAGTTTTGGCTAGGGCAGCTTAGGTTAGGATATCTACGGCTTCTGTGCTATACACTGTAATGCGGTGGATTTCTGCGCTCTGCTGTGCTCTAGTATTTTCTGCTTGGCTCTGGGGAGGCCAGCAATACTGGTCTAATCACGTTAGGTTGAGCTATGCTGCGTCTGGTTGCGTTAAGTTTGGTTAAGTTACGAT
Source organism: Eufriesea mexicana (assembly GCF_001483705.2). Taxonomy (NCBI): domain Eukaryota; kingdom Metazoa; phylum Arthropoda; class Insecta; order Hymenoptera; family Apidae; genus Eufriesea; species Eufriesea mexicana. The sequence continues at coordinate 10,359 of NW_016911697.1, read as the reverse complement.
AGTTTAGGCTTTTGTGCTATACACCGCTGTCCGCGGATTTCTGAGCCCTACTGTTTTCCAATATTTCCTCCTTCTCTCTGTGGATGCCAGCAATAACTGTCTGGTCGTGTTAGGTTGAGTTACGTTACATTTGGGTATGTTACGTTTGGCTATATAAGGATAGGCTCCTTTGACTATTGCGCTATACACTGCTACCCGCGAATTACTGCGCTCTGCCGTTTTCTAATATCTTCTGCTTGGCTCCGGGGCGGCCATGAATAGCGGTCGCGGCACGTCGTGTTGAGATAGACTACGTTTGGTTAGTTTCGGTTGGGTCAGGTTTGGTTGGGATATCTTTGGCTTTTGTGCTCTACAATGCTATACGGTGAATCCCTGCGCTCTGCTGTACTCTAGTATTTCCTGCTTGGCTCTGGGAAGGCCAGCAATTGTGGTCTCGGCACGTTAGGTTGAGATGTGCTTCGATCGGCTATGTTACGTTTGGGAGGTTGGGATAGAATAGTTTATACTTTTGTGCTTTACACTCCTATCCGCGGATTTGTGAGCCTACAACTGTGTCCTAATATTTTCGGCTTGGGACTGTGGTGGCAGGCAATAGTAGTCTCGGCACGTTAGGTTGAGTTAGATTACGTTCGGTTAGGTTAGGCAAGGCTAACTGCGTCCTGGTTAACCTAGACTTTTGTGCTGTACGCTTTTGGTCGTAGTACTCCTCCACCGTACTGTGCTGTACTATATTACGCTTAGCCCTAGGAATGACAGCAATATTGACCTCGGCACGATAGTATCAGTCATGTTACATTTGATCAGTTTAGGCAGGGTTAAATTCGGTAATGGTATCTTCGACTTTCGTGTTATACACAGTTGTGCGGGCGATTTCTGAGCTCGATTGCGCTCTACTACAGGGTGCTTGACTCTGTGGAAGCCAGCAATAGTGGTCGGGGTACGTAGGCTTGAGATATGTCACGTTCGGTTAACATTATGTTTATAAGGATAGCGTATCTTTGGCATTTGAGCTATAAACTACTCTACTGTGGACTTCTGCGCTCCAGTGTGCTCATTCATACTCTGCTTGTTTCTGGGGTGGCCAGCAGTAGTGGTCTTGGCACGTTAGGTTGAGATATGATACGTTCGGGTATGTTAGGTCCTATTGAGCTCGGTCAGGTTATCTTCGACTTTCGTGGTATGCACTGCTTTTCGGAGGATTCCTGCATTCGTCTGCGATCTACTATATTCTGCTTCGCCCTGGGCATGCCAGCGATAGCGGCCGCGGCACGTTATGTTGAGTTTGGCTACGTTCGGTTCGGTTTCTTCAGGTTGCGTTTGTATAGGGTTGCTCCGTCCTTCGCGCGACACAATATTGTTCTGCGCGTTCCTGTGATCCACCGTGCTCTACCGCATTCTGCTTGGCTCTGGGGAGCGCCGCAGCAACGGCCGTGGCACGCTCTGTTGAGTTACGCCACGTTTGGTTAGGTTTGGTTCGGTCAGGTTGTGTTAGGAGAACTTCGACTATTGTGCTGTGCACTCCAATGCTGTGGGTTTTTGCGCACTACTCTGCTCTAGAGCACTCTGCTTGTCTCTGTGGAGGTCAGCAATTGTTGTCTAGTCATGTTAGGTTGAGTTAGGTTACGTTTGGCTATGTTACGCATGGCTACGTTAGGATAGGCTACTTAGGCCTTTGCGCTATACACTGCTATTCGGTGGATTTCGGGGCTCTAATGTGCTCTAATATGCTCTGCTGTGCTGTACGGCGGTCGTCAATAGCGGTGGCGGCACGTTATGTTGGGTTATGCTACGTTTGGTTAGGCTAGGTTATGCCCGGTTAGGTTAGGCTACCCTAGACTTTTGTGCTACACACTGCGATGCGATGGATTCCTGCGCTGTACATTGTTCTTCTACACTCTGCTCGATTCTGCGGAGGCGAGCAATAGCGGCCGCGGCACGTTACCTTGAGTTAGGTCTCGTTTGGTTAGGTCAGTTTAGGTCAGGTTAGGCCAAGTTTGGTTAGGATAGCTTGGACCTTCGTGCTATACAATGTCATTCGGCGTGTTTCTGTGCTCTGCTGTGTTATACTATATTTTGCAATGCGATGGAGAAGACAGGTGCGGAGGTCGCGGCACGTTGTGTTGATTTGTGCTACGCTTGACTACGTTATGTCAGGCTATGTTTGGTCGTGGTGGTACCGACTTTCGTGCTATACACTATTATCCGGCGGCTTCCTGTGATCTACGGTGCTCTGCTGTATTCTGCTTGTCCCTGTGAATTCCGGGAGCAGTAGTCGCAGCGCGTTATATTCAGTTATGCTACGTTTTGTTAGGTTAGGCTAGTCCAGGTTGTCTTAGGGTATCACCGACTTTTGTTGCACACACTACCATTCGGTGCATTTCTGCGCTATACATTGCCCTACTATACTCTGCTGGACTCTGCGGAGGCGAGCAATAGCGGTCGCGGCACGTGAGGTTGAGTTTGGTTACGTTTGGTTTGGTTAGGTTAGGTTTGGACAGGTGAGCTTTGACTTTAGCGCAGTACACAGATATTCGGCATATATCTGTGAGGTACTGTGTTCTACCGCACTCCGCTTGACTCTGGTGAGGCCAGGAGAAGTGGTCGCGGCATTCCACTTTGTGCCATGCTACGTTTTCATAGGATAGGGTAGGTCAGGTTGCGCTAGGGTATCTGTGGCTTTTGTACCGTACACTGCAATGCAGTGTATTCCTGCGCACTGCAGTGCTCTAGTACATTCTGCTTGTATCTGTGGGGACCAGCAATGGTGGTCTCGTCATGTTAATTTGGGTTTGGTTACGTTTGGATATGTTACGTTTGGCTAGGTTAGGAGAGGCTACTTTGACTTTCATGGTATGCACTGCTGTTCCGCGGATTTCTGCGCCCTAGTGTGCTTTAATATGCTCTGCTTGGCACTGGAGTGGCCAGTAACAGTTCTCTGGGCACGATAGCTTCAGTTAGGTAACGTTTCGTCAGGTTAGGTTGGGAAGGTTAGAACAGGATATCTCCGGCTTTTGCGCGCCACGCTGCAATGCGGTGGACTTCTGTTATCTGATGTGCTGTACTATATTCGACTTGGCCCAGGGGATGCCAGCAACAGTTCTCGCGGTAGTTGCGTTGAGTTAGGCAACGTTCGATTTTGATATGTTAGGATAAGTTTGGTCAGAATGGATTCGCCATTCGTGCTATACACTATTATCCTGCTGGTTCCTGCGATCCACTGTGCTCTGCTGCGTTCTGCTTGGCTCTGGGGAGTTCGGCAGCAGCGGCCGTGGCACGCTCTTTTGACTTACGCTACGTTTGTTTATGTTAGGTTAGGCAAGGTTAGGTTAAGATAACCTTGACCTTTGTAACATACAATTCTCTTTGGTGGATATCTGCTCTCTAGATTGCTCTGGTACGCTCTGCTCGACTCTGGGGAGGCAAGCAATAGCGGTCGAGGCACGTTAGGTTGCGTTAGGCTAAGTTCGGTTATGTTACATTTGGCAATGTTAGTATAGGCTACACTGACTTTTATGCTTTGAACTGCTATTCCGAGTGTTTCTGTGATCTACAGAGCTCTACCTTGTTCTTCTTGGCTCTTGGCAGGTCAGCAGTAGTGATCTCGGCATGTTAGGTTTACATAAGCTACTTTCGGTTGTGTTACGTTTGGTGAGGTTAGGATACCACAGTTTAGACTTTTGTGCTATAAACTGCTCTCCGTGTATTTCAGCCCTCTACCGTGTTCTCATATTTTCAGTTTGGCCGTGGGGAGAAAAGCAATAATGATCTCGGCGCGATAGATTGAGTTAGGTGGCGTTTGGTTCGTTAGGTTTGGTCAGGTTAGGTGAGGCTATTTTCGACTCTTGTGCTGTCCGTGCATTTCAGCGCTCTATGCAATGCCGTGGATTTCTGCGCACTATTGTGCTCTAGTACATTCTGCTTGCCTTTGTGGAGGCCAGCAATAGTGGTCCCGGTATGTTAGGTTACGCTTGGCTATGTTACGTTTGGCTAGGTTAGGATAGGCTACTGTGACTTTTGTGGTATGCACGGCTATTACGTCGATTTCTGTGCTCTGGTGTGCTCTAATTTCCTGTGCATGGCACAAGCGTGGCCAGTTATACTGGTTTCCGCACGTAAGGTTTTGTTTTGTTACGTTTCGTTTGGTTAGGTCGGGGCGGTTGGGTTAGGATATCTACGTCTTTTGTGCTGTACATTGCAAGGCGAGGGATTCCTGCCCTCCGCTGTGCTGTAGTACATTCTGCTTGGCGCTGGGGAGAACAGCAGTAGCGTTCTCGTCTTGTTAGGATGAGTTTTTCTACCATTGGCTATGTTGCGTTTGGTTAGGTTAGGATAGGACAGTTTAGACCTTTGTCCCATACACTGCCATACGCGGAAATTTGCGCCAAACTGCGTTCCAATATTTTCTGCATGGTTCTGGCGAGGCCAGCAATAGTGGTCTCGGCACGTTAGGTTGAGTTCGGTAGCGTTCGGTTTGGTTAGGGTATGCCAAGCTCGGTCAGGTTATCTTTGACTGTCGTGCTATACACTGCTATTTCGGGAATTCCTGCGCTCAACTGTGCTCTTCTATGTTCAGCTTGGCCCTGAGGAGGCTAGCAAAATCGGTCACGACAAGTTATATAGAGTTAGGCTGAGCTTAAATAGGTTATGATAGGATAAGTTTGGTAAGAATGGCTTCGCCTTTCGTGCTCCATATTATTATGCCGTGGGATCCTGCTGTCTACTGTACTCTCCTGTTTCTGCTTGGCTCTGGTGAGTTCGGCAGCAGTGGCCGCGGTATGCTCTGTTGAGTTACGCTATGTTTGGTTTGGTTAGGTTAGATCAGGTTATGTTAGGATACCCTCGACTCTTGTGCAATTCACTGCATTGCCGTCGATTTCTGAGCACTACTGAGCTCTAGTAGACCCTGCTTTTCTCTGTGGAGGTCAGCAGCGAAGGTATCGTCCTGTTAGGTTGGGTTAGGTTAATTTCTGGTTTGTTACGTTTGGCTAGGATAAGACAGGATACTTTGACTTCTGTGCTATTCGCTGCTATTAGGTGAATTTCTGGGCTCTAATGTGCTCTAATGTGCCCTGCCTACCTCTTGGGAGGCCGTCAATATTGGCCTCATCACGTTATGTTGTCTTACACTACGTTTCGATATGTCAGGCTAGGTCAGCTTTGGTCAGGATATGTTCATCACCTGTGCTATACATTGCAGCGCGGTGTATTTCTGCGCTCTGCTGTGCTCTAGTATATTCTGCTTGGGTATGAGGATGACAGCTACAGCGGTCTCGGCACATTAGTATGAGTTGTGTTACGTTTGGTGAGGTTAGGATAGGAAAGTACAGACTTTTGCGCTATACACAGCAATCCTCGGATCCCTGCGCTCTAGTGTGCTGTAGCACATTCTGCTCGGCTCTGTGGAGTCCAGCGCTAGTGGCGTCGTCACTTAAGTGTGAGTTTGGGTACGTTTGCTTATGTTGCGTTTGGTGAAGTTAGGATAAAGTGGATTAAGCTTTTGTGCCGTACACTGCTATTCGGTGGACTTTTGTTCTCCACCGAGGTACAGTATGTCCTGCTCGGCACCGGAGTTGAAAGTATTGGTGGTCTTGGCACATTAGGTGCAGTTGGGTTTCGATTCGTTAGGGAAGGTTAGGAAGTCTGGGTTTGGGTTTCTTTGACGTTTGCGCTGTACACTGTATACGGCGGATTTCTGCGCCCTACGTTGCTCTACTATTCTCTACTCGAATCAGGGGAAGCGAGCAATAATGTCCGTGGCACGTTAGGTTGCGTTCGTTTACGTTTGTATAGGCTAGGTTAGGTTATGTTTGGTTAGGGCAGCTTTGGCTTTCGCGCCATACACTGATATTCGGTGGATTTCTGTGACCTAATGTTATCTACTACACTCTGCTTGGCTCAGGGGAGGCCGTACACGCGGTCGCGGTACGTTACTTTGTTTTATGCTACGTTTGGTTAGGTTACGCAATCTTGGCCTCGGTCTGGATATCAGTGACTTTTGTGCCATATAATGCGGTTCTATGGATTTCTGCACTCTACTCTCCTCTATTATGTACCGCTCGACTCCTTGGAGGCCAGCAATAGCGGCCGCGGTACGTTAGGTTTAGTTATGTAAAGTTCCATTATGTTCAGATTGCATATATTAGGATGGGGTAGCTTTTACTTTTGAGTTGTGCGCTGCTGTTCGGGGGATTTCTGCACTCCAGTGTGCTCTAGTATGTTCTGGTTGGCTCTGGGTGACCAACAATTGTGTTCTCGGAACGTTATGTTGAGTTGGGCTACGATTGGTGAAGTTAGGTTATGTCAGGTATGGTCTGGATATATTAGACTTTTTCGCTTTAGACTAAAATGCGGTAGATCTCTGCGTGCTATTTTGCTCCCGTACCTTCTGCTTGTCTCTGTGATGGCAAGAAATAGTAGTCTCGTTATGTTAGGTTTAGCTAGGCTACGTTTGGGTATGTCACGATTGGATAGTTGGGGATGTGCTACTAAGTCTCTTGTGCCTTACACTGCTTTTCAACGGATTTCTGTGATCTAAAGCGCGCTACAACGTTCTGTTTGTCCCTGGTAAAGCCAGGGGCTGTGTTCGCGACATGTCATATTTCGCTGTGCTACGATTGGATTGTTAAGGTTATGTCTGGTTAAGTTAGGGTATCGACGGCCCTTGTTATTTTCACAGCAATGCGGTAGATTTCTGGGCTCTGCTGTGATGTAGCGCGTCCTGCTTGTCCCTGTGGAGGACAGCAATAGTGGTCTCGTCATATTAGGTTCATTTGGGCTCCGTTGCGATTATTTTTGTTAGGCTAGGTCTGGATTTGCCACTCCGCGTGTTGTGCTCTTTACTGCTCTTCGATGGATTTCATCGCTCCAATGTGCTCCATATGCTCTGATTGGCTATCAGGAGGCCAGCAATATTGGTGTCGTCACGTTATGAAAATCTGTACCACCTTCTGTTACTTAGGCAATGTCAGGTTGTGTCAGGATATGTTTGACTTTTTTGATGTAAACTGCAATACGCTGGATTGCTGCGCTCTGCCGTGCTCCAGTATATTCTGCTTTGCTGCGTGGAGTCCAGCAACAGTGGTCTCGTAATGTTTGGCTCAGCTTTTTTCGTTTGCATATGTTCCGTCTGGCTAGGTTTGGATAGGCTACTTTGACTTTTGTGCTGTACACTGCTATTCGATTCATTTCTGCGCTCTAAAGTGCTCTAATATGCTCTGCTTTGCACTGGCAGGCCAGCAATATTGGTCACCTTACGTTATGCTCTGCTACACTACGTTTGGATAAGTTAGGTTGGGCAATGTTGTGCCAGGATATGTTTGACTTTTGTGCTAAACACAGCAACGCATCGCATTTTTGCGGTCTACTGTGCTCTACTACATTCTGCTTTGTTCTGGGGAGACCAGGAGCAGCGGTCGCTACACATCATGTGTTTTGCTGCGTTCGTGTATGTTACGTCAGGCAAGGTTCGGTCGGGGTATGTTTGACTTTTGTGCTATACGCTGCAGTGAGGTGGGTTTCTGCGCACTACTGTGCTATTGTACATTCTGCTTGTCTTTGTGGAGGCCAGCAACAGTGGTCTCGGAATGTTAGGTTGAGATAGGCTATGCTCGGCTATGATACGTTTGGCTAGGTTTGGCACGGGCTACGTTGTCTTTTACGCTATGCAACGCTATTCGGTGGGCTTCTGCTCTCTAGAGTGCAATAATATATTCTACTTGGCTCTGGAGTGTTCACTAATATTGGTCTCGGCCCGTAAGCTTCGGTATGCTTACGTTTCGTTAGGTTAGGTTAGGAAGGCTCGGTTAGGATTACTTTGACTTTCGCGCTATAAACTGCTACTCGGTGGATTTTTGCGCTCTATATTGCTCTTCTGTATTCTGCTTGGCCCTGGGGATGCCAGCAGCAGCGGCCGCGGCTTCATGTTCAGTTGTGCTACATTTGGTTATGTTAGGTTACGCCAGGTTAGGTTGGGATATCCTCGACTTTGGAAGCATACACTGCGACTCGGTGGATTTTTGCGATCTACATTGCTCTACTATACTCCGCTCGACTCTGGGCAGGCGAGAAATGGTGGTCGCGGCACGTTAGGTTGAGGTATGTTACGACTTGTTAGGCCAGTTTGGGCTATATCAGGTAAGGATAGCTTTGACTTGCGTGCTATACACTGCCACTCCGTGGACATCTGTGCTTTACTGTGTTCTACTAAATACTGCTTGCCTGTGAGGAGGCCAGGAATAGTGGCCGCTGCTCTTTATGTTGAGCTATGCTACGTTATGCTAGGTTAGGTTAGGTCCGGTTAGGTTACGATATCTACGGATTTTGTGCCATTCACTGCAGCGCGGTGGATTTGTACTTTCCACTGTGCTCTAATATGTTCTGCTTGGCTCTGGGGAGACCGGCAGTATTAGACACACCACGTTATGTTGAGTTACACTACCTTCGGATAGGTTAGGTTTGGCCAGGTTAGGTCAGGGTACGCTTGACTTTTGTGCTATGCACTGCAACGAGGTGTATTTCTGCACCCTGTCGTGCTGTAGTACATTCTGCGTTGCTCTGGGTAGGCCAGCATTAGTGGTATCGGCATGTTAGGTGCAGATATGCTACGTTTGGCTAAGTTACGTTTGGTGAGGTAAGGACAGGATAGCTTAGACTTTTGCGCTATTAAATGCTATGCGGTGGATTTCTGCGCTGTAATGTACTCTAATATGCTCTGCTTGGCCCTGGGAGGTCAGCAATAGGGGTCGCGGCACGTTACCTTCAGTTATGCTACGTTTGGGTACATTATGTTAACACGAGTTAGGTTCGAATAATTATGGCTTTTGTGCTATACGCTGCGATTCTATGGATTTCTGCGTTCTACTTTCCGCTGATATGTTCTGCTCGGATCTGGGGAAGCCAGCAATAGTTTTAGCTGTTTGATACATTTAAATATGTTACGCTTGGCTATATTATGTTTGTATATATTAGGGAACGACTGCTTCGACTTTTGCGCTATACACTGCTATTCGGTGGATTTCATCGCTCTAATGTGCTCCATATGAGCTGCGTGGCAGCGAGGAGGCCAGCAATATCGGCCTCGTCACGTTATATTAAGCTACACTACGTTTGGTTGGTTAGGTAAGGACAGGTTGTGTCAGAATGTGTTTGTCTTTTGTGTTGAACATTGCAGTACGGTGGATTCCTGCGCCCTACTGCGCTCTAGCATATTCCGCTTTGGTCCGTGGTTGCGAGCAATAGTTGTCTCGGCACATTAGGTTGAGTTTATGTACATTTGATTATGTCACGTTTGGTTAGGTTAGGATAGAATAGTTCAGAGTGCTGCTCCATACGTTGCCATTCGGAGGATGCCTGCGCACTACATTGCTCTACTATACTCTACTCGAATCTGGGGAGGCGAGCAATAGATGTGGCACCGTAGGTTGAGTTAGGGTATCTTTGGTTAAGATGTGTTAGATTAAGTTTGCCTGGGATATCTTCGACTTTTGTACTATTCTCCGCAATGCGGTTGATTTCTGCGAACTACTGTGCTCAAGTGCATTCTGCTTGTCTCTGTGGAGGCCGTCAATAGTGGCCTTGTCATGTTACGTTGAGCTAGACTCTGCTTGGGTATATCACGTTCGGCTAGATTACGATACTCTACTACGTTTCTTGTGCGTTTCACTGCTTTTCGGCGGATTTCTGTGATCTAAAGTGCTCTACTACATTCAGCTTCGCTCTGAGGAGGTCAGGAGCAGCGGTCGCGGCCCGTCATTTTCGGTTATGCTGCGTTAGGTGCGGCTCGAATGCGTCACGTTAGGTTAGGGCATCTACGGCTCTTGTGCCATTCACTGCAATGCGGTGGAGTTCTGCGCTCTACTGTGCTCTAGTACATTCTGTCTGTCTCTGTCGAGGCAAGCAATAGCGTTCTCGTCATGTTAGGTTGAGTTAGGTTACGTTTGGCTAGGTTAGGATAGGCTACCTTGACTTTTGTGCTACACAGACCTATTCGTTGGATTCGTCCGCTCTAATGTGCTCTAATATGCTCTGATTGGCTCCACGGGGGCCATATATAGCGGTCCCGCCACCTCATCCTCTGCTAGACTACGTTTGGTTAGGTTAGGTTATGTCATGTTTGGTTAGTATATCTTTGGCTTTTGCGATGTACACTGCAATGCATGGGATTTTTGCGCCCTACTGTGATCTAGCATATTCTGGTAGGCTCAGCGGTGGCCAGCAATAGTGTCCTCGGAACGATAGTAAGAGTCAGGTTACGTTCGGTTGTGTTACCTTTGGCCATTTTAGGATACGGTAACCTTATCGTTTGTGCAATACACTTTGGTTCGGTGGATTTCTGCCTTCCACTGTGCTCTAACATGTTCT